>NW_027507764.1:13953039-14005096 GCF_037356315.1 Lithobates pipiens | reverse complement strand
CTTTCTCTTTCTTTCTTTCCCCCCCTCTCTTTCTCTTTCTTTCTTTCCCCCCCTCTCTCTTTCTCTTTTTTTTTTTTTTTTTTTTCTTCCTCTTCTCCAAATTTTTTGAATTGCACGTGTCTAATATCCTCCTATAGTGTGTACTTGCCTCAATCCAAAGCACCCAGTGTTATTTTTCTCTGCTTTCCTTCGCCTATCTGCATCAGTCGCTTTCGGCCCATGCCAACACCAAGCAATCCAGGGAAATGGCCGCACCCCCTCCCTCTCCAGCACACAGCAGGTGATCGACAGCCTCAGCTGTGCGTGTTTTTCCTAGGAGACTGTAGGAGGAGGGGGTTGTGACCTTTCCCTCGTCTCAGATCTCCACCACCACCTGTCGGATGCTCAGAAATGCTGTGTAAATTCTGGACTTTGAACAACTGTAGAGAAGAGAAGACAGCAGATAAACAGGTATAACTTACAGCATGATTTGTTTCCTCAGTGGATTTCGAATGAACGAATAAATTCCTGAAGCTAGTCATATTACAGATATTATAAAGTGATTTGTAAACCCTTCCCTATACCCAGTAAAGTCACTAACTTCAGGAGATCCACAGATATGAAAAAAAAAATCCTATGTAAGTTGTACCTGTTTATCTGCAGAATGTTTTAAATCCATTCCAAGAATTTATAATGTTTTTCTGAGTTGTCAAGGGAGTAGAGAGTTGATTACTCTCTGCAGAGTTTGGTGAGGAGAGTTCTGAGAGCGCATTGGAGGGAAGGAACGCTCCCCCTTCACACAGGAAACAGCTGAGGCTGTCAATCACAGGCTGTGCTGAAGCTCCTCCCCTGCCACTTTTTTATCTCTTGGTATCAGGAAAACTTGTCAAAGGATTCATGCACATAGCAGAGGCAGCGGATTGACGTCACACAGAGTGCTCTGGACTGAAACAACACACTGTAGAGGGATATGCTTTGTTCGTATTTCATGTCTGAGGTTTACCACCACTTTTAATGCTTACAAAGTGATAGCTGGAGTCGGGCTTTGATTGTCGCTCCAAGCTGAACCCCAGCAAAGGGATTTTCCCATAGTTCAACTTTAGTCTCGGACCTCCATCTTTGAGTCTCTCTCCAAAACCCCCCCGTTGGGTTCCACTTTTTACGTCGCTTTCAGTAAGGTTCTTTAAAGTAAGCCTCCTCGTACAGAAAATCGCCTAAACTGCCCCGAATATCCAAGTCACTTTTGTAGAGCGGCAGAGTGTTGGCCTGCCCTCTGCTGGTCGTTCTCGCACCTAATGGCATCCCTGGTGACCAATGAGCTGCAGAAGGTGTTGGCCAGCGCTTGACTTCTTTGCAAAGGTCTCTATTTGTATATTAGAGCTCCTTGGGGAGGAGCTGTTTAAGAATATGACCCCTTTCACACTGAGGTGCTTTTCAGGCGCTTTCACGCTAAAAAAGCGACTGAAAAGCTCACGAAAAACAATTTCAATTAAAATCAATGAATGCTTTCGCACTGGGGCAGGGCGGTGAAAAAAAAAAATGCCCCCCTCCATTGAAATGAATGGCAAGCTCTTCAAAAGCGCCTGAAAAGCTCTTCAAAAGCGCTCAGCGCTTTACTGGCAGTTTAGCAGCGCCTCCGTGTGAAAGGGGCCTATGGGTTATCCGCCTTTCATTCGTGGTGCCAGTTTAGATGGCTTTCTGCACCGTCCGGTTTCCTTTAAGCTGATTTGATGGCACCTCTTTGCCTCCTGGTAACGTGTAAAAATGTGTGTGTGGTTTTTTGTGCACCGCCAGCAGGAGGACGGAGCAAGCACAATCCTCAGGGACATTGCCAGAGCCAGGGAGAATATCCAGAAATCGCTCGCCGGAGTGAGTACCAGACCTCACCAGCAGGAGGTGCTGCCGTGCGCTAACACTTTGTGTGTGTGTGTGTGTCCATAACTCAGATCTGCAGTGCCATCCGTCCTTTATCGTGTGTCTTTACTGCTTCTGTCTGTGCTGCTATTCTCTCTTCCTGATTGGATGGATCTCGGGAGCTAGTCCTCTTAAATTGAAACTGCATGCTTGTGTAAAATTAATGAAACCTCTGCTTGCATTTTAGATGGGAGGACTCAATCAAAAGTTTTTAATGTAACTATCTCGAAACTGCTGCTAATCAGGAAATCGTGTACACGGGTGAAGATGTGCCCAGGGCCTCTGCTGAGCCCTCGGGTCCTGACCAGAGGCCTTCGGCACATCTGTACATGGGCCATAATGGTGGGGCAGAGCCACCCAAGATCAACTGAAGGTCCGCAATGGTTAGCATTGCGTTGCTTTTTTTTTTTTTTATAGTATTTAATCGCACAGGGTTTTTATTTTTTTGCTAATTTAAAAAAAAAGAAAAAAAAAAAAACGTGTTTTCTTCATTTCCGTTTTTTAACATTTTGCTAAATAAAGCATATGTCTCTGCCGCCTCTGTCGTCTCTGCCGCCTCTGTCGTCTCTGCCGCCTCTGTCGTCTCTGCCGCCTCTGTCGTCTCTGCCGCCTCTGTCGTCTCTGCCGCCTCTGTCGTCTCTGTCGTCTCTGTCGTCTCTGTCGTCTCTGCCGCCTCTGTCGTCTCTGCCGCCTCTGCCGCCTCTGTCGCCTCTGTCGCCTCTGTCGCCTCTGCCGCCTCTGTCGCCTCTGTCTCTGTCGCCTCTGTCGCCTCTGTCTCTGTCGCCTCTGTCTCTGTCGCCTCTGTCTCTGTCGCCTCTGTCTCTGTCGCCTCTGTCTCTGCCGCCTCTGTCTCTGCCGCCTCTGTCTCTGCCGCCTCTGTCTCTGCCGCCTCTGCCGCCTCTGTCGCCTCTGCCGCCTCTGTCGCCTCTGCCGCCTCTGTCGCCTCTGTCTCTGCCGCCTCTGCCGCCTCTGTCGCCTCTGTCTCTGTCGCCTCTGTCTCTGTCGCCTCTGTCGCCTCTGTCTCTGTCGCCTCTGTCGCCTCTGTCTCTGCCGCCTCTGTCTCTGCCGCCTCTGTCGCCTCTGTCTCTGCCGCCTCTGTCTCTGCCGCCTCTGTCTCTGCCGCCTCTGTCTCTGCCGCCTCTGTCTCTGCCGCCTCTGTCTCTGCCGCCTCTGTCTCCGTAAAAAAACAAAAACACTATGCCTCCTACTAAATACCCCGGACTGTCTACTTTCCATAAAAGGGGGGGGTTTTTGGACCTCCAAGCAAGACATTATATGGGGGCCATCAGTACATCAGGATTGATTTTTTTTTTTCATTTATGTATATCCCATAGTTTGTGGACTCTCTAACTTTCCTACGGACTAAATAATATACACCTGATTTGGGTTATTTCCACTAAAGAAATGAGGCAGAATACATTTTTGGCCTAAATTTATGAAAGCTTTATTTAGCAAAATTTTATGACAAATGTAGAAATGCGTGGGGGTTTTTTTTTTTATATATATTTTAGCGGAAAATTAAAGCCTGTGTGTTTTTGATTAAATACTATCAAAAGAAAGCTCTATTTATGTGAAAAAAAGGCAATTTTATTGGGGTACTGTGTTGTATGACCGCTCAATTGTCCGGAATGGGGAGAAAGTGTCCGAAATTTAAGTTTAATAGTCCCTTTCAAGTCATTTCTGCTTTAATGGGTTTTAATTTATTTTTAATTTTTTCCCATTTTCACATCTTGTTACCAAATCTGATTTTTTTTTTTTTTTTTTTAACTAGAGAGTGGGGGGGGGGGGGGAGGGGGAGTAGTAGACAATACCCAACCCTCTCTCCTCTCCCCCACAGTAGATTTTCTCCAAGACTTCCAGAATTCTGGTTTTGAGGTTTTCTGAACCCTTTCTGTTAGCACAAGCCTGTTGATTGGATCCATAGAAAATTCTGCTGGCTCCTGAGTTCTGTCCATCTGCGTTCCTCTATTATGTGGCAGCAGATGTGCCGTCATTCTGTATCTTGTTTTGCATCTTCAGCATTTCCTGTTCTTTTTTGTTTGTATGTCTCTCTGACCCAAATCTGTCCTTTCCTGTCCCGTGTTATTTCATTATAACCCAGAAGAATCAGAACCGTCTCTATGCTTGTGTGTGTGTTGCAGCACAGGTTGCAGCCTGCTGTAATGTCTCTCTTCTCTCGGACTTCGAACAAATGGGGGCCTTATGTAACCAAAAAAGTCTCCATAAACTCAAACTCCCACAGGTTCAGTCCACCTAGAGCAGTGATGGCGAACCTTGGCACTCCAGATGTTTTGGAACTACATTTCCCATGATGCTCAGGCACTCTGCAGTGTAGATGAGCATCATGGGAAATGTAGTTCCAAAACATCTGAGTGCCAAGGTTCGCCATCACTGACCTAGAGTCTAAGAATTGGACCCCTTTCACACTGAGGCGCTGTAGCGTTTAAAAAACATCGCCTGCGCAGCGCCCTGAAACAGGCGGCTCCATTCACTCTCGCTTTTCACACTGGAGCGCTGGCAGGGCGTCAAAGTCCTGCCAGCAGCTTCTTTGGAGCGGTGAACTCGCCGCTCCTAAAGTGCCCCTGCCCTTTAAAAAAACAATGGGGCAGCGCTGCTATACCGCCGGAAAAGCGTCGCTGCAGCAGAGTTTTGCGGGCAGATTTAACCCCTTTTCGGCCGCTAAAACCATGGTAAAGCGATGATAAAAAAAAAAAAATGGCGGCAGGGACGCCTGGGGCGGCTCGGTATAAAAGGGGTCTTGGTATGCAAAACGTCTAATCTGTACAATCAACTCTGTAAAAAAAAAAAAAAAAAAAAAGTGTGCCCTTTCATTGTAGGGAATGTGGCCCGGTCACGTTTGGAATTGCAGAGTTGGTAGGATCACATACCGCAATCTTGAAGTACGGGGAAAGCTTGTTTGGCTGTACATCTCCTGTGGATCACAATTTATTCTGCACTCCCGTGACCCGTGGTGTGTTTTTATTTTATTCTTATTTTTATAGTAGACAGCGGGCTGAAGTCCGCTGTCTGCTGACGTCACAGAGCCAGTCCAGGCTTAGGGCAAGATCGCGGCAATGGAGTCGGGATCAGCCCATATGCCTTGACCAGCACCCGGCTCAGCCTCCCAGCGAGCCACTGAGAGGCTGAGCCCAGCCGCTTCCATCCCCCTCCATAGCCCAGGGCTCCAGTGAGCGTGGGGGGGAGAAGAGTAAAGACTGAAAGTCGGCAGTTCTTCGCTTGGGGGGCGGGGGGCGCTGTTAGAACCGAGCAATCAGCGGTGTTGGATCGCTCGGTTCTCAGTCTTTGGAGGTGCCGGAGGACAGATGCTGCATTGGACCGATGCTTAATCTACCTAGGTGAGTGTGATTCTGGAAAAAGTTAACCCCCCCCCCCCATACTTCTAAAGCGGAGTTGCTCCATCTTTATTTTTTTTTTTAAAGGGGAAGCACGCCACTTCCGTCATCTTTGCTGCAGTACATAATTTCTTATTTTCAAATTGGCTCCTGAGATTGATGACACTGCTATCCCTATGCCAGTGGGCATATCAAACCATCCCCCCCCCCCCAAGCTGCTGCCATCGCATTATTTCAAATCCAGAAATGATGCAATGCTAGGCACCATGTTTTGAATTGGGAACACGGCAGTAGGGAAGATATCGGTAGAGCTTGGCCTTGATTCATTCCCACTGCACATGTGCGAGACTGGGGAGGTGCATGTTGGGTAGCCAGTATCCTGGAAGAGACTCCCAGTGGGCTTCAGATGCCACAATCGTGATGGCTGCTGCTGGATCGGGCGTGTAAAGGGAGTCCTAATACCTGTATAAATACAGGAAACTTTTGTCATATGCAACATATGCTGATTTTATTTTTATTTTTTTAAAGCATAAGTGGCAACTATCATGGGAGGGGTTATAAAAAAAATAAAAAACAGGCGGAGCTCCACTTTAAAAGGGAACTCCAGACAAACGGCTAACTGCACAGATAAAATGCAAATACGGGAGGGAGCGGTTTTGCCTGTCGGCAGATGTGATTTCTCTCCATACACTCCAAATTTACTATGCAGCACAGTCCTGTGTGATTTGTAAAAGGGTCTTGTCCCCTCCCCAGCCTATTGGGCAGTGAGAAGAGAAGCGGGAGACTGAAAAAAGAGAATTTCTCCTCCTATTGCAGTGATGGCGAACCTTGGCACCCCAGATGTTTTGGAACTACATTTCCCATGATGCTCATGCACTCTGCACTGTAATAGAGCATCATGGGAAATGTAGTTCCAAAACATCTGGGGTGCCAAGGTTTGCCATCACTGTCCTATTGCATTTCTTTTGATACAGTGCCGTGAAAAAGTATTCACACCCCTTGAAAAGTTCCACATTTTGTCATGTTACAACCAAAAACTTAAATGTATTTTATTGGGATTTTATGTGATAGACCAACACAAAGTGGCACATAATTGTGAAGTGGAAGGAAAATGATAAATGGATTTCAACATATTTTACAAATAAATATGTGAAAAGTGTGGGGGGTACATTTGTATGGCGCCCCCCGGAGTCAATACTTTGTAGAACCGCCTTTCTCTGCAATTACAGCTGCAAGTCTTTTTGGGGATGTCTCTACCAGCTTTGCACATCTAGAGAGGACATTTCTGCCCATTCTTCTTCTTTGCAGAATATCTCAAGTTCTGTCAGATTGGATGGAGAGCGTCTGTGATCAGCAATTTTCATGTCTTGCCACAGATTCTCAATGGGATTTAGGTCTGGACTGTGACTGGGCCATTCTAACACATGAATATGCTTTGATGTAAACCATTCCATTGTAGCTCTGGCTGGATGTTTCGGGTCGTTGTCCTGCTGGAAGGTGAACCTCCGCCCCAGTCTCTTTTGCAGGTTTTCTTCTAAGATTGTCCTGTATTTTTCTCCATCCATCTTCCCATCATCTCTGACCAGCTTCCCTGTCCCTGCTGAAGAAAACCATCCCCACCACATGATGCTGCCACCACCATGATTCACAGTGGGTATGGTGTGTTCAGGGGGGATGGGCAGTGTTAGTTTCCCCCATACATAGCGTTTTGCTTTTAGTCCAAAAAGTTGAATTTTGGTCTCATCTGACCAGATCATCTTCTTCCACATGTTTGCTGCCCCCTCCCCCCACATGGCTTCTCACAAACTACAAACAGGACTTCTTATGACTTTCTTTCTCCAATGTCTTTCTTCTTGTCACTCTTCCATAAAGGGCAGATTTGTGGAGAGACGACTAATAGTTGTCCTGTGGACAGATTCTCCCCCCTGAGCTGTGGATCTCTGCAGCTCCTCCAGAGTTACCATGGACCTCTTGGCTCTTCTCTGATGAATGCTCGACATGCCCGGCTGGTCAGTTTAGGTGGACGGCCATGTCTTGGTAGGTTTGCAGTTGTGCCCATACTCTTTCCCACACAGGTGGACTATTTACTAATTGGGTGACTTATGAAGGCAATTGTTTCCATTCGATTTTAGTTAGGGGTATCTGAGTAAAGGGTGCTGAATACAAAATGCCCCCCCCCCCCCCCCCCACACACATTTGTAAAAAAAAGTGAAAAACATTTATAATTTTCCTTCCACTTCACAATTCTGTGCCACCTTGTGTTGGTCTATCAGATAAAATCCTAATAAGAAACATTTAAGGTTTTTTTGGTTGTAACATGACAAAATGTGGAAACTTTCAAGGGGTGTGAATACTTTTTCAGGGCACTGTAGCGCATGTATTGCAGAACAACTGATCGAGTTCTTCTCCCAGTCTAAGCTCTGCTGTACAAAAATATTTTGCTAGAGGCTGGTACCAAGTGAAATTTAATACACTGCAGAAAATAATAAAAAAAAAAAAAATATTGATGAATACAGCAAGGCAGGGAGATGGTCAGGGTTTTTTTTATTAATTTTTATTTTTATTTTTTTTACCTTTTTTTAAAGTAGAGAATGCATTAAGGTGTAAAAAAAAAAATAGATAAAAAATCTGCCTTTTTAGAATCTCTTTAGATCACTTCCTTCTGCTCAGGATTACTTGCCCCATGAGGCATTGCTCCTCACACATGTGCAGTCACAAGTTCTCAGGCACTTACTGACCTGTATGGATGATGTACTGACCTGTATGTGTGCTGCACCGTGTATACTGACATGTATGGATGGTGTACTGAGCTGTATGTGTGCTGCACTGTGTATACTGACATGTATGGATGGTGTACTGACCTGTATGTGTGCTGCACTGTGTATACTGACATGTATGGATGGTGTACTGACCTGTATGTGTGCTGCACTGTGTATACTGACATGTATGGATGGTGTACTGACCTGTATGTGTGCTGCACTGTGTATACTGACATGTATGGATGGTGTACTGAGCTGTATGTGTGCTGCACTGTGTATACTGACATGTATGGATGGTGTACTGACCTGTATGTGTGCTGCACTGTGTATACTGACATGTATGGATGGTGTACTGACCTGTATGTGTGCTGCACTGTGTATACTGACATGTATGGATGGTGTACTGACCTGTATGTGTGCTGCACTGTGTATACTGACATGTATGGATGGTGTACTGATCTGTATGTGTGCTGCACTGTGTATACTGACATGTATGGATGGTGTACTGACCTGTATGTGTGCTGCACTGTGTATACTGACATGTATGGATGGTGTACTGACCTGTATGTGTGCTGCACTGTGTATACTGACATGTATGGATGGTGTACTGATCTGTATGTGTGCTGCACTGTGTATACTGACATGTATGGATGGTGTACTGAGCTGTATGTGTGCTGCACTGTGTATACTGACATGTATGGATGATGTACTGACCTGTATGTGTGCTGCACCGTGTATACTGACATGTATGGATGGTGTACTGATCTGTATGTGTGCTGCACTGTGTATACTGACATGTATAGATGGTGTACTGACCTGTATGTGTGCTGCACTGTGTATACTGACATGTATGGATGGTGTACTGAGCTGTATGTGTGCTGCACTGTGTATACTGACATGTATGGATGGTGTACTGAGCTGTATGTGTGCTGCACTGTGTATACTGACATGTATGGATGGTGTACTGATCTGTATGTGTGCTGCACTGTGTATACTGACATGTATGGATGGTGTACTGAGCTGTATGTGTGCTGCACTGTGTATACTGACATGTATGGATGGTGTATTGAGCTGTATGTGTGCTGCACTGTGTATACTGACATGTAAAAAAAAATACTTTCTGTATGTAGGATAGCTAATCGGCTGTCCAACTAATCGATTAGATATGAAAATATCAATTTTTATAATGGATTCTTTAGTTTTAGCGTCGGTCACATCCAGGTCAGCAGAATAGGGTACAGTGCATCCGGAAAGTATTCACAGCGCTTCACTTTTTCCACATTTCGTTATGTTACAGCCTTACTCCAAAGTAGATTAAATTCATTATTTTCTTAAAAATTCTACAAACAATCCCCATAACGACAACGTGAAAGTTTGCTTGAATTACCGTATTTATCGGCGTATAACACACACCCCAAGTTTAGGAGGGAATTTTAAAGAAAAAACTTTTAGGAGGGAAGTTTAAGGAAAAAAAAACTCACTTTTAGGTGCCCATCAATGCTGCCTTTTAGGTGCCCATCAATGCTGCCTTTTAGGTGCCCATCAATGCTGCCTTTTAGGTGCCCATCAATGCTGCCTTTTAGGTGCCCATCAATGCTGCCTTTTAGGTGCCCATCAATGCTGCCTTTTAGGTGCCCATCAATGCTGCCTTTTAGGTGCCCATCAATGCTGCCTTTTAAGGTGCCCATCAATGCCGCCTTTTAGGTGCCCATCAATGCCGCCTTTTAGGTGCCCATCAATGCCGCCTTTTAGGTGCCCATCAATGCCGCCTTTTAGGTGCCCATCAATGCCGCCTTTTAGGTTCCCATCAATGCCGTCTTTTAGGTGCCCAGCAATGCCGCCTTTTAGGTGCCCAGCAATGCCGCCTGTAAAATTATGGAGAAAATAATGAATTTTTTAATCTATTTTGGAATAAGGCTGTAACATAGCAAAATGTGTGAAAAGTGAAGCTCTGTGAATACTTTATGGATGCACTGTATGTAGTAAGTGGCTTTAGTCATTTTTATTTTTCTCTTACAATTGCATGTCTGTCTGGGAGAGCCGTGGAGGGACGTACTGTTTGCCGTCCTGTTTTAACCCAAATATTGTTTGCTACTAACGGTTAATAACTGTTTTATGTGTACGATGCCATGCCAATGTTTCAGTACATTATCTGCTGTGCAAAGTGCTTGTGGTGTTAATTCACGGAGCGTTATGCAAGCTGCTGATCCGTGTCGGGGAATAGAAGGGTCTATGGGAGCAAAGGACCGCACCTAGGGAAGGTTTTTCTTTTTGGGGTGTTATTTTTTTATTTTTTTTTGCTTTGCAAACCATGTACAGATAGCTGTACCATGTAGCGAGCATTCAGCAATCCTTTTACCATTGTGACCCTGGGTAATGTAGGGCAAACTGTTGCCTATTTTATACAACATTACTGAATAAGCTAGTAAAAAGAACAATACAGTGGAACCTTGGTTAATGAGTAACTCGGTTAACGACCATTTTGAAACGCTAGCAACTAAATCCTGACTTGGTTTGCGAGTGTCTCGCAAAACGAGCAGAGTTCAAGCTAATGTGGTGTGCAGTGCCGCGTTTGGCCAGAGGTCGCGGGGGGGCGCTGGTGACACTCAGAATGGTTCGGAATCTTTCCGAAATGCCTGGAGTATCCTTGGTTGATGAGTAACTCGGTTAACGACCATTTTGAAACACTAGCAACTAAATACTGACTTGGTTTGCGAGTGTTGTCTCGCAAAACGAGCAGAGTTCAAGCTAATGTGGTGTGCAGTACCGTGTTTGGCCAGAGGTCGCGGGGGGGCGCTGGTGACACTCAGAATGGTTCGGAATCTCTCCGAAATGCCTGTAAATACTCCGTTCCCGAGGTGTTAGAGTACAGATGAGCTGTGCCCGAGTATTTGCTCTCCGGCCCCCCCCCCCCACCTCTGGCCACATGCGGTATTGCATGCAATAGAAGTCAATGCGGAACAAATTATCTTTGTTTCCATTGATTTCTATGGGGAAACTCGCTTTGATATGCGAGTGCTTTGGATTACAAGCATTCTCCTGGAAATGATTATGCTCGTAATCCAAGGTTCCACTGTAGTTGATTTTTCTATATAGTGATCACGTGACTTGTTTGAGATCGCTGGTATAGGGAGTGGGGATATCCTCACATTGAGGTACATCCTTTTTTTTTTTTTATTTTAATTTTTTTTTTTTTAGTTTTTTGACTCCTGAGTATCCCTGCTCATGGCAGAGTGCTGTGTGTGTCTAAACCTTTCCATTAACCCAGCCATCCCTCTTGCATGAAAGCCTTTCACCCTTCACCCTCTCGCATGTGTCCCAGCTGTCCTTTTCATTAAACAAATACACATTTCTCCCCCTTTCTAGCTCAGGACAGTGCTGCATAGTCCTAAGGAAGGCCCGACTGCCCCTCCCCAGAGACACTCGGGGTCCTGTACTGTAAGTGAATTGCTGATCATTGTCAAGATAGCAGCTGTTCTCTTAAGCCTCGTACACACAGGTAGAATGTCGGGAAGACTTTTGCCGGTACAAAAGATATACCGGCCGACATTCTGCCGGCGTGCATGTCGGTCTGTCTTCTGTTGGACGTGCATGCTGGACGATCAGCAGCCGACCGACTCACAACCAGCACTCTCAGCCAATGGCAGAGAGCGCTGATCAGAGTGTTCGGGCGGTGGGGCACCCCACCACCAGAACACCACCAGCTCAGCGGGGGTTATTGCTGAACTGACATTGCATGGTTAGTACAGCGGCTCCCAACTGGAGCTGACCGTTTTTGTTACACAAAAAAAACTGTAGCGTGTGTACCCAGCAGGCCGCCCATACATGGAGCAAATTTCCCAAACAGACATTGCTGACAGGGGAATCCCTCCTGCCGGGCCATTGTCCTCTCCCAGCAGGGGGAGCCATACCCTGCCAGGAGAAGACCATGATTATTGCTAGCGACGATACCTAATTCTAGGTAAAACCTGGTACGCTGGTTGCACCCAAGTTGATCGATCAGCTTGGTACGATCGCCCCTGCCCATACACTGTTCAAATCTCGGGCAATTTAATATGAACCGGCCGAGATTGGAACTGTATGGCCTGCATTGCCCCCCGGGGTCAGACTGGAACTTTTTACCGCAGCAACAATTTTCAGAATTTTTGTTTAGACTTACTGTAGTTTAGCAGAGATCTGGCCAAATATGAGAAGTGTCAAAATATCCACTTGTACTTGAATATCCTTCTGGCACCAGCTGCAGTTTGCTGCAACTGGTTGATTACAAGCCTAGAACTTTGTGTGGTTTTATTTTGTGTGTGTACACACGCGCGCACACGCACACAATTACACGCACTGTATGAATTAGTGGGTCAGCATTGTAAGCGTTTAAACAGGTGATGAGGAAGCAAGCAAGAAATGGTCTCCTCACTGCCTGTCAAACACCCTGAAAAACGATCCAACAGGTGCGTGGGCACGACAACCTACGCGTTTTCAAACTAGCGTCCAAAACGCGTAGGCTATTTTTTTTTTTTTTTTTTTTTTTTTACAATGTATGTGTCTCTTCAATAAAAGAAGAAAATTATTTTTTCTTTTTATGTCATCCTAAGTGCCAATCATCCCTTTCCTTACTCTGGTACACTGGAGGTGGCCACAGCCTTGAGGTCTAAATAACCGGCGAAGCCATTACAGTTGTGCTCCAAAGTTGGCATACTCCGGCAGAAATTGGAACATTTTGGCATTTTTATATTGAAAAATATGACTGACCATGACAAAAAACTGTCTTTTATTCAAGGTGATCAGATGAAGCCGTTTATTATCACATCGTTTTTTTGGCTCCTCTTAAAATCGTAACAGAAATCGCCCAAATGGCCCTGATGAAAAGTTTTATACTTACGCAGGTCTTTTTGACTGTTCTTTTTCTACCTCCTCATGGCTCGGTGTCTAGCCTGCTCCGTGCATCCATGTGAGAGCTAACAAACCCATTGACTATTTTTATACACAGACACTAATTGCGATTGAAAAAGGCCACAAACGTGGGACGTTAACCTTTTAATTGTCATTTTAACCCGTGTGTGCCACCTTCTGTGTCTGTACCAAGGCCAAACATTCTAGGGTATGTAACCTTTTTATCAGGGCCTTTTGGGGCGATTTCTGTTATGATTTAAAAAGGATCCAAAAAAAAAACAATGTGATAAGTGGCTTCATGTGATCACTATCCTTAAGGCTGGGTTCACACTGCTGCGGGGGAGATCCGGATGTGATTCGCACCGCAAATCACATCCGATCTCCGTAGCGATGCGAGTTCAGCCATACAGATAGTATGGCTGAATTCGCAGCGCTCCCGCAGCAAACTCGCACAGGACCTTTTTGGGTCCGCAACAGAATCGGATCGCATGGGGGTTCACATTATGCGATCCGATTCCTGTACGAGTCGGCAGATCGCACTGCGATATGCGGACGGATCTGGGGGTGTCATTAACATATCATTGACACTCCCAGCTGTCCGCATAGGGCAGTGTGAACTGCCGGCGGGAGTAATGCGATGCGGGAAAACACCGCGGATTCGCGGCGTTCCCGCATCGCAGCGGTGTGAACCCGGCCTTAATAAAACAGGTGTGTGTTTTTATTTTTTATTTTTTTTGCATGAGTAGTCATATTTTCAATATAAATGTCACAATTTCTGCTGGGGTATGCAAACTTTTGGGCACAACTGTGACGGCTTCGCTGGGTGTTTAGAACCTCAAGGCTGCCGATTGCCTTCCGCTGTACCAGAGTAAGGAAAGGGGATGATCGGTAGGTTGGAGCAGATTTTACTGCTGACCCCCCCCCCCCCCCCCCCCCCCCATCCCAAGCGACATTGAGGAGAACGTGATTTAGCCCATCGGGTACCACCTAAATGATATCACCCTTGGGTGGACTGGCCCTTTTTAAGTTTATCTTTAAGTTTAACTTCTCAAATTGTGTTATTATTTTTTTTATTATTATTTTTTTTTTTTATTGGATTGGAGGCGATAGTGACGGAGTTTTATTTGGAGCTTAATGTAAACCTAAAAACCATCTTAGCCGTTCTTTGGATAGAGTTCTGAGTTGCGGATCTCCAGTGTTCGCTCCTTTTCACAGGTGCCCGGTGAATTTTGTATGAGGGTGCAGAGGGGTCCCGGCATGTTGTTCAGTCTGTTCTATTGTCCCCGGGTGGTGGTGGTGTAGGTGGGTGGTGTTCGTGTCCTTCTGGGGCTCTGCTCTGCCTTTTTATGCTGCGATTTCCAGCTGACTTGATTCCTTCCACTCAGCAAATCGCTTTGTGCTGTTTTTATCCTATTGTTTGCAGCTTGGGTTCGGGAATGGCTGGCACTCGTTAGAGATCATCTTTCCTCCCTCTGCCATCATTGTGTGAGAGGCGGAATGCTGTGTAGTAAAGCTGCTTCTTTTTATATATATATATTTTTTTTTTTTCTACCTCTAAAATGTTACCTTTTAACTTTATTTTTTTTATTTTTTTATTTTTTTCCAGAGCACAGCCGCAGCCCCCAACAGCAATGGAGACAGCAGTGACCTCCAGGCCCGGGTCGCCAATCTAGAACACGAGAACCAGCATTTACATAAAGGTGCCACACACTGTGTGTTTATTATTTGACTGACTGGTAGACCATGAAGGGAAAACCATGGTCCTTTTAAAGTGGTTGTAAACCCTTACAAACCACTTTGACCTACAGGTAAGCCTAGATTAAGACTTACCTGTAGGTCCAAGAAATATCTCCTAAACCTATATGGTTTAGGAGATATTTGCCCGAAAACGAGCACCGCTGTCTACGGCGCATGCGCCGTAGACAGCAGCGCGCAGGCGCACTGAGCGCGGCATTCTCAACGACGGAGCTGCCGCGCGCGTCGGCTCCCGTGCGCATTGCGCGGGAGTGACGTCATCGCGGCTTCGCCGAATGACAGCGGCGGAGCTGCGAGACCCCACCGAGAAGATGGATGCGCCGAACTACAGGGGACAGCGGCGACTTCGCTGGCTCCTGTGTCAGGTAAGTGACACATAATGGACTACTATGCGATGCGATGTGATGCAATGCATAGTAGTCCATTGTGCTTTGCCTTTGCAGGGAATGAAAGAGGAAGTAAACCCATTAGGGTTTACTTCCTCTTTAATATTCACATACAAATGTGATTGGCTTCAAGTCCAAATGCAATGAGAATGCATTGTTTTTGTGCTTTGGTAGGGTGGGGGAAGGTAGAGGACCTACTACTGGAAGGGTAGAAATAAATGAAGACATCCGACCATAAACACTTAAAGTTGCCAACATCCCTTGTATGGCCACTTAAAAAAAAAAGAGATATCACCCCCCCCCCCCCCCCCTCTCCAATGTTATAGTAGAAAACAAAGCACCAGGCAGTTGACAGTCCAGGGCTTATTGGTCTCTTTGGAAGGTAAGGGGGGGGGGGGGGGGGGCGGGTGCACCCATCCCTGCATTCCTGTCAAACTCGAGTGGATACAAGTGAATGAATGGATATGCACAGTCGCTCAGTTCCTGACCCGCCGCAGGACATGCACTATATTACCAAAAGTACCTGATTTTACATGAACTTTGATGGCATCTCATTATCCCCACCAAATGAATTGGACCAGTGCACAAAGCAAGGTCCATAAAGACATGAATGAGTGAGTTTGGGGTGGAGGAACTTGACTCTCCTGACATCAACCTGATAGAACATCTTTTGATGAGCGGAGACTGGTAAGCCAGGCCTTCTCGTCCAACATCAGTGGCTGACCTCACAAATGCTCTTCTGGAAGAATGGTTAAACATTCCCATAGACACACTCCTAAACCTTGTGAACGGCCTTCCCAAAAGCTGTTATAGCGGCAAAGGGCGGGGCAAACTCAATATTTTACCCTACAGACTAAGACTGGGATGCCATTAAAGTTCATGTGTATGTGTTATTATATATAATATATTATAGGCGTCCCGATTCTTTTGGTAATATAGTGTATATTGTGTGGCAGGGCAGTTCGTACTTGCATAGTAACATACCTGTATGCCACGGCTTACTTCCGGGTTCTGGGCACGCACCCCCTCCTGGCTCTGCTGTGACTGAACGCCGTGGGGAATTAGTCAGCACATCCCCGCCCAATGATTCAGGACTGGGACTTGCTGATTGGCCGTGTCCAATCCGTTCAGAGCTCTGTGACGATCAACACAGCTCTATAGAGAAAACAACCTTATTTATTTTTTTGTTACTAATCACCGCCATTGGTATTTTAACCACTACAATACAGGGCACTTTCACCCCCTTCCTTCCCAGCCCAATTTTCAGCTTTCATCGCTCTAGCGCTTTCAGTGACAATTGCGCGGTCATGCTACGCTGTACCCAAATGAAATTATCATTTTGTTCGCACAAATAGAGCTTTATTTTGGTGGTATTTATTCGCGACTCCGTTTTTTTTTTTTTTTGCGATATAAGCGCAAAAAAGCGGAAATTTGGAAAAAAAACTATTTTCTTTTTTCTATTTGAAAAGAAATCCAATAAAATCAAATTTTGTCATAAATTTAAGCCAAAATGTATTCTGCTACATGTTTTTGGTAAAAAAAAATTCAGTTAAGTGTATAATAATTGGTTTGTGTGATCACGGACATATGTACGCAAATGATCATGTACATATGTGTGCAGGTGATCACGTACATATGTGTGCAGATAATCATTGGGACATGTGATTTTAGTGAGACATATGTGGGGGACATGTTTTTATTATTAGGGACGTGTTTTTATTATTAGGGGACATGTGTGTTTTGGGGACATGTGTGGGGACTGTGTTTGTACTGTGTGGTGTGTATTACTCTAGACTGATGATCAGTGAGTAAAAAGCTGTAAAAAAAAAAAAACAGCTCATACTCACTGATCATCAGCCGGCTGCAGCGATCTGCTCTCCTCTCCTCAGCGATGACTTCCGTGTGAGGAGAGGAGAGCCGATTGCCTAGCAACCGGCTGTTTACATCACATGACGGCCGTGATTGGACACGGCCGTCATGTGATCAGGAGGGCCAATCGCAGAGCCCTCCTGCCGATCTAAGATGTGCCGTGTCCGGGTGATACGAGCACATCGGGATCGCGCCGCTGCGCGGGCACGCGGTGCGCAATCCCGCTACTTCTGAAGGACGTTCCTGAACGTCCTATCAGGAGTAGACGGCTCCCACCTGGCCGTATATATGCATTGGCTGGGTGGGAAGTGGTTAAAGAAATTCCAATATATCCCATAGTTTGTAGACTCTCCTCCCTCCTCCTTCTTCCTCCTCCTCCTCAAACGTTTTTAGGTTTAGTAACACTTTAAAGGTTTATTTTTTTTATTTTTTCATTTATATCGCAAAAAATTTAAAACCCAGTGTTGATCAAATACCATCAAAGAAAGCTCTATGTGGAAAAAAAAAATGACAAAAAAGCATTACACTGCTGTACAGTGAAATGTATGTTGTGTACAAATAAAGCTTGTACAAAAACAGGAGCGGTACGTGATGTGCTGAATCAAGCACCACAATGGACAGCTGCTGAACCAAAGTGGCAGTTTGGGTCTTTTAGCATGTTATCAGTAGGGGGCATGTACACCACCAGCATTCACAGTACAGATTGCCCTGCAGTGATTTTATGGTTCACATGCCACAGAGAGTGATTTTAGTCCAGTTTTAGCGCATTAAAGGGGTTGTAAACCCTCAGCGTTTTTCACCTTCAATGCATGAAGAGGGAAAAACCTGTAGTGTTGCAGCCCCCCCAGAGCCTCGTGGTTTCTTTTTCTTTCTTACCTGAACCCTGTTATTCCAGCGCCGAGGACGAGCACAGTCCCTCGCGCCGGTGTCTCGGTTCCCGATTTGGATAGATTGCTAGCAGCACAGCCATTGGCTCCTGCTGCTGTCAATCAAATGCAATGATGCAGGGGGTGTGCCCGAGTCCCTGCTGTCTGTGTCAATGCGGAGGGACCCCAGAAGAGGAGGAGCAGGGGCCACTCCATGCAAAACCCTTGCACTGAGAAGGCAAGTATGAAAAAAAAAATACGGACCTTTTTTTAGTGTGTGGGGGTTTTTTTTTTTTTTTTTTTTAAGCGTGCATCAGACAAAATCCTGTTGGGAATAACAAAGTGAAAGATTAATCCTGTGGAATGATATTGCTTTGTAGAGGAAAATCCTTTTTTATACTGATCCTTTTGTCCTCTGCAGTGGTGAAGGATCTGCAGCTCGCTATCTCCAAGCTGGAAAGTCGGATTGGTGTGCTGGAGAAAAATGCTACCTCAGAGAAAGTGGAACTAAAACCTCCGCCTGTGTGCAAGGTATGGTGCTGGGCTGGGATTGGTATAGATCAGGGGTAGGCAACCTGGGGCCCTCCAGCTGTTGTGGAACTATATTTCCCATGAGGCATTGCAAGGCTGGCATGTACAATTGCTCCCAGAGGCTTGATGGGACTTGTAGTTCTGCAACAGCTGTAGGGCCCCTAGGTTGTCTATAGATGGTCCTGGGCTGGGGGGTCTGTGATTGGTATAGATATGGAACATGCGGTGGATCTCCTATCCCTGTTAGAAATGGCGGCGAGGCAGGGCAATGTCATCATCATCCATGGGGGACTTCAGCTATCAAGAGGGACAGCTCACTCATTAAAGGCCCTCCATTTATTAAATGTCTTACAGGACAACTTCATGTGGCAATTGGTAGATGCCCCGAATAAAAAACATGCATTGCTAGGCCTATTAATTACAAATTAAACCGATCTGATCGTAGATTTGAAATTCGGGTCAGCTTGGGAACTAGCGATCACAGGATGATTACATTCAGAATAAATCATAGAAAAAGACAACGAGGGTAGGGCAAGAACACTACATTTCAAAAGAGCCAAATGTTCTAAACTGCACACTATGCTACAAAAGATTAAATTACCGTATTTATCGGCATATAACACGCACCTTTTTTCCCCCCCTAAAATCAGGGTGAAATCGGGGGTGTGCTTGTTATACGCCGATCCCCCTCCTTTCCTAAGCTCCTGTGCCGCTCTCGGCGGCTTTCAGGTATTTTAGGCCGTTGTCGGGTATATTCGGCTGTTGGCTATTTTCGGCCGCTCTCGGCAGCTTTCGGAAAGCCGCCGAGTGTGGGCAAAAATAGGCGAGAACGGCCGCGTGCGGCCAAAAATACCCGAAAACAGTCGAACGAGCGCCGCCGAGATACACAGGACATCCGCTCTGTAACTCGGCGGCGCCATTTTTAATATGACACTGACAAGCCTGCAAACTGACAAAGCTGGAATCGACTGACAAGGCTGCAATGGAGGGCTGAAAATGACTGTCAAGGCTGCATTGATGGGCATTTAAATGTAAGGGTTGTGTTTTTTTTTTTTATTTATTTATTTTTTTAAAATTCCCTTCTTAACTTGGGGTGCATGTTATACGCCGATAAATACGGTATATCAAATCCTAGAAACATTGAACACTGTGGGGGGGGGGGGGGGGGGGGGGAGAAATGCTTTAGAAACATTTACCGTATATACTCGAGTATAGGTCGACTCGAATATAAGCCGAGGCCCTTAATTTACCACAAAAAAACTGGTAAAACTTATTGACTCGTGTATAAGCTGAGGGTGAGACATGCAGCAGCTAGTGTTACAGCTTAAAAGAGTGGAAAAGAGGGTCAACAATGCCCATCTGCAGCTGTGTCCCTCCCTGTGTCCCTCCCTGTGTCCCTCCCTGTGTCCCTCCCTGTGTCCCTCCCTGTGTCCCTCCCTGTGTCCCTCCCTGTGTCCCTCCCTGTGTCCCTCCCTGTGTCCCTCCCTGTGTCCCTCCCTGTGCCCCCTGGTCCCTCCGCAGCCTCTGTGTCCCTCCGCAGCCTCTGTGTCCCTCCGCAGCCTCTGTGTCCCCTCCGCAGCCTCTTTGTCCCTCCGCAGCCTCTTTGTCCCTCCGCAGCCTCTGTGTGCCATTTTGCACCGATCTGCATGTATAAAAAACATACGGCGGCCATGCCAGGATTTCAAAAGCCGCACCTCTCCTCCTCGTCTGTGACAGACGGCGGCCATTCCACTGTTCAAAAGCCGCGCCTCCCTGTCTGTGATAGGCGGAACACTCAATTTCCCAGCAGTCAGTGGTCCGCCTATCACGGACATCCTCTCATCCTCGTCCGTAGTATGAGGATGAGCGGATGTCCGTGATAGGCGGACCACTGACTGCTGGGAAATTGAGTGTTCCGCCTATCACAGACAGGGAGGCGCGGCTTTTGAATAGTGGAATGGCCGCCGTCTGTCTGCACGACACGCTGATTGGGTAGGCAGATGGCGGTGACTCGAGTATAAGACGAGGGGGGCACTTTCAGCCTAAAAAAAGGGGCTGAAAATCTCGGCTTATACTCGAGTATATACGGTAAATTCATCACACTGTGCATTCCAATGGGCAATAAATCCTCACAAAGCTAAGCAGGGCAAGAACTTCACAGCAAGACATCACAACTTTAAAACAAGACCTCAATAAATTGAATGAGGTGGGTAACTACATGGCAAATGAGGTTTATTGTTGATAAATGTAATGCACTTGGGGACTAAAAATATATAAATGCAAGTTACTCACTAGGGCAGGGATAAGTAATTAATTAGCGGACCTCCCAGCTGTTGCAGAACTACAAGTCCCATGAAACGTAGCAAGACTCAGAGCCACAGGCGGAGGCATGATGGGACTTGTAGTTTTGCAACAGCTGGAGGTCCGCTATTTGCATATTCCTGCACTAGGGGGAGAGTCTCCGGGTGAGTTCAGGATGGAGAAGGATATGGGGGTCCTAGTCGAAGACAGACAGGCTGAGCAGTGGCATATAATGCCAAGCTGCAGCAAGCATTAAAGGGGATTTACTCCAGAGGTAAAACTATAATCCTCCCACTTTATTAAACGGTTCATCTGCATCTGGAGTATTCCATCCAATTCTGGTCACCAGTCCTCGGGAAGGATGTGCTGGAACTGGAGAGAGTCCAGAGAAGGGCAACAAATGAATAAGGGGACTGGAGAACCTAAATTTCAAGGAATGACTACAAGAATAGTGCCCCACCGTTGTTGGTGTCGGTGGGAGGGAGCAGTGCCCCACCGTTGTTGGTGTCGGTGGGAGGGAGCGGTGGCCCACCGTTGGTGTCGGTGGGAGGGAGCGGTGGCCCACCGTTGGTGTCGGTGGGAGGGAGCGGTGGCCCACCGTTGGTGTCGGTGGGAGGGAGCGGTGGCCCACCGTTGGTGTCGGTGGGAGGGAGCGGGTGGCCCACCGTTGGTGTCGGTGGGAGGGAGCGGTGGCCCACCGTTGGTGTCGGTGGGAGGGAGCGGTGGCCCACCGTTGGTGTCGGTGGGAGGGAGCGGTGGCCCACCGTTGGTGTCGGTGGGAGGGAGCGCTGGCCCATCGTTGGTGTCGGTGGGAGGGAGCGCTGGCCCATCGTTGGTGTCGGTGGGAGGGAGCGCTGGCCCACCGTTGGTGTCGGTGGGAGGGAGCGCTGGCCCATCGTTGGTGTCGGTGGGAGGGAGCGCTGGCCCATAAGCCAGGTAAAGACAAGCAAAAGACCTCAGTTTGAAGATGCCCCTTCTATTTTTTTTTTTTTATTTTTTTTTTGGAGTTCTAATCTATCTCTCGTAACTTTGCAACTATGTTTCAATTGGCCTCCCAGTATTAGGCGCAGGGGTTACAAGGACAAAAATAAGTCGGTCTTCACCAAACAAGAGGCAGCCTCTGATACGTGTCTATTGGTCACTAACTTGCTTGATGATTTTCTGGCTTAGTATGGACTGTTGTCTCCTTAGCTTCCAGCCCCGGAACCCAGCAGAACTCTTCCTTCCAGACCTGCTCCTCAACTCAAGAAAGAGGAGGAGGAGGACGACGACGATGATATTGACTTGTTCGGCAGCGATGATGAGGAGGAAGATGCAGAAGCTGAGAGAATCAGAGAAGAGAGACTAAAGCAGTATGCAGAGAAGAAATCCAAGAAGCCGGGACTCATTGCCAAGTCCTCCATCTTGCTGGACGTGAAACCGGTGAGTCTATAGCTGTGAAGTCATGTGATTTAAGCCTCTATAGACATAATTACTCTAAACCTTGTATTAAAGCAGAAAAACGCAACCTATTAAATGCTGAATGTTGGGCTTCAGGCCAGTGTGATGCTCCCTACTGCCTAAAGGCTAGACAAGTGCTGTCAGGCACAGTGGTCTCTGTGCATCACTTCTTCATGGTGCTGTGTAGTCAGCAGAGCTCACAATCGGTGATTAGAGCTCTACCTCTAGAACCTCAGTTGCTCCTGAGAGATTGCTGCTCTCACTTGGATAGCGTTGGCCTCACCTATTGCCCCAGGGAGAGGAGTTTATCCACTTAGGCCTCTTGCGCATGATACTCCTGTTTGAGCATCTACTTTTTCAGCTTTTTTTTTTTTTTTTTTTTCCCCCTCTGTATTTTCACGCATATGCATTCAAGCATGCGCATGCGTGGAAACTTATTCTAGCATTCACAATATGTACGCCGGGCACCGCGATTGCCTGATAACAGAGCAGGACCAAGGAGCTGTGTGTAAACACAGATCCATGTCCTGTCAGGTGAGAGGAGACCGAATGTGTGTTCCCAGTGCAGAGGAACACCGACCAGTCTCCTCCCCTTGCGAGTCCCCTCCCCCCTACAGTTAAAATCACTCCCTAGGGAACACAGTTAACCCCTTCCCTGCCAGTGACATTTATACAGCAATCAGTGCATTTGTATAGCTCTGATCGCTTTATAAATGTGACTGGCCCTAAAATGGTGTCAGAAGTGTCTGATCTGTCTGCCGCAATGTCAGTCACGATAAAGAGTGCCGTCATTACTGGTAAAAAAAAAAAATGGCATAAAACTATCCCCGGTTTTGTAGACACTAACTTTTGCGCAAAACCAATCAATATACACTTATTGTGTGGGTTTTTTTTTTTTTTTGTTTTAACCAAACTATGTAGAAGAATACATATCAACCTAAACGAGGGGAAATCATTATTTTTTTTATTTTTTTAAATTGGGGTATTTATTATAGCAAAATAATAAATATTGTATTTTTTTTTTTTTTCCAAACTTGTTGCTCTTCTTCGTTTGTTTATAGCGCAAAAAAATAAAACTTGCAGAGGTGCTCAAATACCACCAAAAATAAGCCCTATTTGTGGGGAAAAATTATAAAAAATGTAACTTGGGTACAGTGTTGCATGACCGTGCAATTGTCATTCAAAGTGCAACATTGCTAAAAATTGGCTTGGGCAAGATGGGGTTGAAAATGCCCTGTCTCTCTATCCCAATTTTTTTTTTTGATAATATTAAAGATGTTATGCCAAGTAAATGGATATTCAGCGTTTTCTGCTTTAAAATTGCGCGCCAGTGTAGAATGGAATATGTGCCAAAGTACTTAATAATCTCGGTAAAAGATCTCCATAGGCGGCGCTTTACAAATTTCTACAGGTTACCAGATTAGAGTTAGAGGGGGGATCTAGAGATAGAATTATTGCTCTCGCTCTGACGTTCACGGTGAACCTCACTGAACACCATTTAAGTGTGTGGGCGTGACATACGTATGCGGTCACTACTGCATGTGGGACGGAGTGCTTTCAATTTTTTATTTACTTGATTACATTTTTTACACTGTTCCTTTTTAAAAAGAAAAAATGTGATCACTTTTATTGCAATCACAAAGAATGTAAACATCCCTTTGTGATAACAGTACAGCATGACTGGTCCTCTTTGTGGAGAGATCTCTCCTACCCTTAAAATCAAAAAGATATAAAAAATTCTCTTTTTTGGTTTAAGAAAAAATAAGTTTACATGGCCTAAGTATCGGAAGTGACGCCATGATGATGCTCTGGTTCTCCAAGGGCATTGAGATGAGCGGCGTCCATTTTGCCATCACTAATCGCCTACGGCACATGGAGTCCCGCGCTCACCAATCGGTAAGGTAAGCCCGGGAAGCTTCTAAAAGTGAACCTGTGGCAAATCTGCTGCCGGGGACAACTTTTTATCTAAAAGTCCGGCACCTGTGGGAAAGGATACTAGGGTTCTGGCCTTTAGCTGCAGCCATAACCCCCGTATTAGGCCGGGTTCACACCTATGCGAAATTAGATGTGGGTTTCTTCGTATCCAATTCGCATGGCAGGAGAATATGACTGGCGCCCTATGGACCCGGTTCACATCTCCATTGCGGAGCGTGCTGTGCGTCTTTTGGCTCTGTTTCAGGGCCGACTTCAGGCGTAGATTCAGCTGATTCGTCCCTGAACAGGGACGCACAGCGCTCCTGTGTGAACCCGGCCTCTGTCAAACAAATGATGTATTTTCCCGGTTAGGCGGTGAGCAAGTGGATTTTATAGTGGCTGTTGGGCTCTAATAGACGAAACCCATCTTAACCACCTCAATACAGTGCAGATACACCCCCTTCCTGACCAGACCAATTTTCAGCTTTCAGCGCTCTCACAGTTTGAATGACGATTACTCAGTCATCCTACACTGTATCCATATGAAACTTGCGTAATTTTTTTCCACACAAATAGAGCTTTCTTTTAGTGGTATTTAATCACTAGTGGGTTTTTTTATTTTTTTGTGCTATAAATAAAAAAAAACGTAAATTTTGTGAAAAAAAATGCCTTTTTCTTAGTTTCTGTCATAAATTTTTGCTAATTAGTATTTTTTCTTCATAAATTTTGGCCAAAATTTATACTGCTACATATCTTTGGTAAAAAATAACCCACATTAGTATATATTATTTGGGCTTTGTGAAAGTTATAGAGTCTACAAACTATGGTGCCAATCACTGAAAATTGATCACTTCTGATGAGGCCTTCAGTACATCAGGTGTATCTCATTTCTTGAGACACTAACAAGTCAGGAAAGTACAAATACCCCCCAAATGACCCCTTTTTACAAAGTAGACATTCCAAGGTATTAAGTAAGTAGCATGGTGAGTTTTTTTAAGTTGTCATTTTTTCCCACAATTCTTTGCAATATGAAGATTTTTTATTTTTTTTTTATTTTTTTTTACTAAATTGTCATATTATCAGGTTATTTCTCACACACAGCATATGCATACCACAAATTACACCCCAAAATACATTCTGCTACTTATCCCGAGTACGGCGATACCACATGTGTGAGACTTTTACACAGCCTGGCCACATACAGAGGACCAACATTGATGTAGTACCTTCAGACGTTCTACGAGCAAAAATTACGCATCTCATTTCTCAACCACCTATTACACTTTTGAAGGCCCTGGAGTACCAGGACAATGGAATTTCCCATAAATTTACCCCATTTTGGAAAGCATTTTGGAATATGTGGAAAAAAATTAAAACGCATTTTTTTTTTTTACACAAAATTGTCAATTTATAAGATATTTCTAACACATAGCATGTATATAGCAAAAATTACACCCCAAAATACATTCTGCTACTCCTCCCGAGTATGGCGATACCACATGTGTAGGACTTTTACACAGCCTGGCCACATAGAGAGGCCGAACATTGAAGTAGTACGTTCAGGCATTCTAGGAGCATAAATGACACATCTCATTTCATTCCTACCTATCACACTTTTGAAGGTCCTGGACCACCAGGACAGTGAAATTACCCACAAAATGACCCCATTTATGAAAGCAAACACCCCAACGTATATTCTATGAGACATGGGCTGCAAATAGGTACTCGGGTACTCTGATGGCCTGGTGACAGGTACTCGGGTACTCTGATGGTCTGGTGACAGGTACTCGGGTACTCTGATGGCCTGGTGACAGGTACTCGGGTACTCTGATGGCCTGGTGACAGGTACTCGGGTACTCTGATGGCCTGGTGACAGGTACTCGGGTACTCTGATGGCCTGGTGACAGGTACTCGGGTACTCTGATGGCCTGGGGACAGGTACTCGGGTACTCTGATGGCCTGGGGACAGGTACTCGGGTACTCTGATGGCCTGGGGACAGGTACTCGGGTACTCTGATGGCCTGGGGACAGGTACTCGGGTACTCTGATGGCCTGGGGACAGGTACTCGGGTACTCTGATGGCCTGGGGACAGGTACTCGGGTACTCTGATGGCCTGGGGACAGGTACTCATATGGACTGTGACAGGTACTCTGGTACACAGATGGACTGTGACAGGTACTCGGGTACACAGATGGACTGTGACAGGAACTCGGGTACTCTGATGGACCGTGACAGGAACTCGGGTACTCTGATGGGCCGTGACGGGTACTCGGGTACCCTGATGGGCCGTGACGGGTACTCGGGTACCCTGATGGGCCGTGACGGGTACTCGGGTACCCTGATGGGCCGTGACGGGTACTCGGGTACCCTGATGGGCCGTGACGGGTACTCGGGTACCCTGATGGGCCGTGACGGGTACTCGGGTACCCTGATGGGCCGTGACGGGTACTCGGGTACCCTGATGGGCCGTGACGGGTACTCGGGTACCCTGATGGGCCGTTACGGGTACCCGGGTACCCTGATGGGCCGTGACGGGTACCCGGGTACCCTGATGGGCCGTGACGGGTACCCGGGTACCCTGATGGGCCGTGACGGGTACCCGGGTACCCTGATGGGCCGTGACGGGTACCCGGGTACCCTGATGGGCCGTGACGGGTACCCGGGTACCCTGATGGGCCGTGACGGGTACCCGGGTACCCTGATGGGCCGTGACGGGTACCCGGTACCCTGATGGGCCGTGACGGGTACCCTGATGGGCCGTGACGGGTACCCTGATGGGCCGTGACGGGTACCCTGATGGGCCGTGACGGGTACCCGGGTACCCTGATGGGCCGTGACGGGTACCCTGATGGGCCGTGACGGGTACTATGAGCGCCGTGCACGTTCGGGGTGTTACCATCTGTGATCGGCCGTGACTTCATCATGGCCGATCACGTGGTAAACAGCCATAACGAATGGCTGTTCACCCCCTTCGGTGGCGAGCGGTGTCTCCGTGACACGCCGCCACCGAAGAAACAGGGATGCGCGCGCTCGATCGCGCGCATTCCCTGTTTAAACGGGAGGCCGTCATATGACGGCCTCCCGCCACAATAGGTGCGCTGCCTGGCCGTCATTTGACGGCCGGCGGTCAGCAACTAGTTAAGGTTGTGTGTTCCTGCACCATCAATAAAGGTGTTTTTTTTTTTCTTGGGTGGTGGTGGTTGTTGTTGTTTGGGGGGGGGTGGGGGGGGGTTTGTTACAAGATTGTTCTTGGGCCTTTAACCCTTTTTTACTGCAAATATGGCATAGCGGTAAAGGGATATGAACACTCAAGGTTTCAGTGCATCTTTTTATTCATTAATTTGTTTCCTGTCTCTCCGGTATCTTCACCAACCTAATAGATTTAGGGGCTACTGCTTAAAACGAATGGATGTACCAAGCTTGGACTCAATCTAATCACTGTGGTTGTGTTTATGGTTTTGATCCCAATGTGGTGTTGTGTTTGCAGTGGGATGACGAGACAGACATGGCGAAGTTGGAGGAATGCGTTCGCTCTGTTCAGATGGACGGTCTGCTGTGGGGCTCCTCCAAGCTGGTTCCTGTGGGCTACGGCATCAAGAAGCTGCAGATACAGTGTGTGGTGGAAGATGACAAAGTGGGCACCGATATCCTGGAGGAGGAGATCACCAAGTTTGAAGACTATGTAAGTCCTGGCAGGAACTGTAATACACAAAGTAGACTACCTGACTTGATGGTTCTAGGTTTTTTGTTTTGTTTTTTGTTTGTTTTTTCTTTTTTTTTTCTTTTTATAAAGTGGACCTCCAGGCTGCTTCAGAAAAATAATTTAAAAAAAAACCGGGACGCTTACCTGTCCACAAATCCACCGGTGTCTAAACCCGTGACGATTTTTCAATTGGCTCTTGGGTGCTGCTGCAGCCATCTCGGATGAGAGAAACTGACAGTGAAGCCTCGCAGCTTCACAGCCGGGTTCCCTACTACTCATGCATGAATCGTGCTGCACTTTGTGAATGGCCCAGCGGCAGGGGAAGGGGGGGGGGGGGGTCAAACTTCTTGCTCAGGTCACTGCAGTAAAGTCAGCTGGGAAGTGGGTACATGTCGGTACCCCCCAAAGGGTGCCAAATGTGGCAGGGAAGAGGAGGCAAATGGGTGGAGCTTCCCCCCCTTTTGGGAGGGGTGGGGCTTCCCCCCCTTTTGGGGGGTGGAGCTCCCCCCCCCCCCCCTTCTCTTCTTTTTTTTTTTTTTTTTTTCTTTTGGGTGGATAAAATATCCATCCTTAAGTTACATTTCAGTGCCGGAAAAATAACCCTCCCATTGGATGTGCTCTTAACCAAACCGTCAAACCATCCAATGGCTGGTGTCTAAACTGATCACATGTGCAGCGTAATGGCAGTTGTACATTAAACGGAGGCCAAGATGGAAAATTATAAGGGGGGGGGGGGGGGTTTACTTCCACTTTAACCCGTTTAATTGCCCTAATGTTAACCCCTTATATATGCGTATAAATATGCAGCAGCATACATATTGGGCTAAATTTCATGAAAAAATAAAATTTTCTTCTTGTATTCTTTGATTTTATAGCAGAAAGTACATTTGATTTATGTATCGCAAAAAAAGCAGCCTGGTCATGAAGGGGTGGGGGTTGGTAAACCTTCTGGTGGTAGAGGAGAAAAAAAAAACTTGTGCACAGGATATCCCCCCCCCCGGATACTTGCCTACCCCCGTCTTGATCCAGTGAGCAGCTACTCCAACCCTCCTCCCAGGGCTTGATAAAATGGTGTGATGAGTGGAGGGCCGGACTGCGCTATGTGTCTATGTAGACACAGGCAGTGCAGCTCAGGATCAAGCCCACACCAGCAATCCCATAGGAAGTGGTTTACTATGGTTGTATTCACAAAAGAGGTGGAGCCAGCAGTGCCGGCGGCGGGCCTGATAACAGAAGGACCGGGGCTACCCTGCTTACACCATTACAGAGTAGGTAAATATGACATGTTTGTTAAAAAAAAAGGTTTATTTTTTTCATCCCTTTTTAAAATGGCTAGTCATGCGTAGCGATAATGCGCGGTAAAATTTAGTTTTAAAATTTGTTGCTGCAATGCACCAGTGTGAATAGGCCCAAGGCACATTATTTAGCAGACCCGTGTACAGTCCTCATCAGGACCTCAATAATTCTGACCTCTTGTCTGTCTTGTGTTTTCAGGTGCAGAGCGTGGACATTGCTGCATTCAACAAGATCTAACATAACCCCAAAGGCTGGACTGATCAACAATAAACAGCAGTGAAACCTCCTCCCCTTGTCTGAGTTTTTATTACTGATATGGATTTTTTTTTTTTTTTCGTCCTGTGCAGTGGCCCTTCTATAGAACATTATATGGAATATAATACACATTATACAGCTTCCATTCTCTAATCTGCAGTTATTTGTTGTGTTAATCCTCATTGGAGTATGGAGAGTTTCTTTTTTTCGCCTCTCGCTCTCTCTCTCTCGTTGCATGCTCACATCGGTCCCTACCCTCAAGGAGCCCATGATCCAAGGTCCCCATTCATATACTAGGGTCAATTTTGGACAGAAGCCTTCGATGAGCCACCGAGGCGCATAATTGTGAAGTGGAAGGAAAATGATGAATGGCTTTTCAAATTTTTTTTTTTTTTAAATAAATATGTGAAAAGTGTGTGGGGTACATTTGTATGGCTCCCCTTTTTCCTTTAAAAGTCCCTCCTAAACTTGGGATGTGTGTTATACGCCGATAAATAAGGTAGATTTAGGTCTGGACTGTGACTGGGCCATCCTAACACATGAATATACTTTGATCTAAACTATTCCATTGTAGCTCTGGCTGGATGTTTCGGGTCGTTGTCCTGCTGGAAGGTGAACCTCCGCCCCGTTCTCAGGTCTTTTGCAGATTCTAACAGGTTTTCTTCTAAGATTGTCCTGTATTTGACTCCATCCATCTTCCCATCAACTCTGACCAGCTTCCCTGTCCTTGCTGAAGAAAAGCATCCCCACCACATGATGCTGCCACCACCATGTTTCACAGTGGGGATGGTGTGTTCCGGGTAATGTGCAGTGTTCGTTTTCTACCACACATAGCGTTGCATTTAGACCAAAAATTTCTGACCAGATCACCTTCTTCCACATGTTTTCTGTGTCCCCCACATGGCTTTTCACAAACTACAAACAGGACTTCTTATGACTTTCTTTCTCCAATGTCTTTCTTCTTGTCACTCTTCCATAAAGGGCAGATTTGTGGAGAGACGACTAATAGTTGTCCTGTGGACAGATTCTCCCCCCTGAGCTGTGGATCTCTGCAGCTCCTCCAGAGTTACCATGGACCTCTTGGCTCTTCTCTGAATGCTCTCCTTGCCCGGCCTGGTCAGTTTAGGTGGACGGCCATGTCTTGGTAGGTTTGCAGTTGTGCCATACTCTTTCCATTTTCAGATGATGGATTGAACAGAGCTCTGAGATGTTCAAAGCTTGTTTTTTTTTTTTTTTTTTTTATACAACCTAACCTTGTTTTAACCACTTAAGGACCGAGCCTTTCTGAGATTTGTTGTTTACAATTTAAAAACAATCTTTTTTCTTTTTTTTTTGCTAGAAAATTACTTAGAACCATTATACTTTATTTATTATTTTTTTTTTTTTCTAACACCCTAGAGAATAAAATGGCGGTCGTTGCAATACTTTCTGTCGCACCGTATTTGCACAGCAGTCTTACAAGTGCACTTTTCTTTTGGAACAAATGCACATTTTATTTAATTAAAAAATAAGACAACAGTAACGTTGGCTTTTTATATTGTGAAAGATAATGTTAGGACGAGTAAATTGATACCCATCATGTCACGCTTCAAAATTGCGCCCGCTCATGAAATGGCGACAAACTTTTACTCTTAAGCTCCATAGGCGACTTTTAAAAAATTCTGCAGGTTGCATGTTTTGAGTTGGAGGAGGTCTAGGGCTAGAATTATTGCTCTCGCTCTACTGGTGATACCTCACATGTGTGGTTTGAGCACCGTTTTCATATGTGTGTGCTACTCACTTATGCGTTTGCTTCTGCACGCGAGCTCGTCAGGACGGGGCACATTAAAGAGAAAATTTTTTTTTTTTTTAATTTTACCTTTTTTATTTTTTACAGTTTTAAAAGAAAAATTGTCACTTTTTTCCTATTACAAGAAATGTAAGCATCCCTTGTAATTTAAAAAAAGCATGACAGGACCTCTTAAATAAGAGATGTGGGGTCAAAAAGACCTCAGACCTCATATTTACACTAAACTGCAATAGATATATAAAAAAAAAAGCCCTTTTTAAGAGCTGTGGGTGGAAGTGACGTTTTGACGTCGCTTCCGCCCAGCAATGGTATGGAGACGGGTGGCGGCCATCTTCCCCTCACTCGTCTCTGTACCAAGCAATGACCAGGCGTGATTGCTGCCGACGGCCCTGGTAAGCGGCGGAGGGCACCGGAGCCAATAAGCGATCTTGCAGCGAATCCGCCGCAGAGACCATTTTTTTATCTTGTAGCGCACTGCCTGCTGCATAGGAGTATACCGGGGTTATGGTAGCTAGCTAGCTAGCTGCTGCCAAAATACTATCCTCCTCCAAACAGCCGACGTAAAACTGTGGTTGGGGGTCTGTAAGTGGTCCAACTTCTCTACAACTTTATCCCTGACCCGTCTGGTGTGTTCCTTGGCCTTTATAATGCTGTTTGCTCACTAAGGCTCTCTAACAAACCTATGGGGGCTTCACAGAACAGCTGTATTGATATGGAGATTAAATTACACACAGGTGGACTATTTACTAATTAGGTGACTTCGAAAGGCAATTGGTTCCACTCAATTTTCGTTAGGGGTATCCGAGTAAATGGGACTGAATACAACCCCCCCCCCCCCCCCCCCCACACACACACACACACACACACACCTTTCAAATCCTTTTTAGAAATAAATATGTGCAAACAATTGATTATTTTTCTTCCACTTCACAATTATGGGCCACTTTGTGTTGGTCTATCACATAAAATCCCAATAAAATACATTTACGCTTTTGGTAAACAGTGGATGCAGCATTTTTCCTCCCTGCTGCTTCTAAGAATGTGAGAAATACCCCCTGTGACATTGGACGGGGGTAATACAGTAGCTATTTTTATCGCAAGAATTAGTTATATTGTATACGTTTATTAACCACTTGCAGACCGGACTATTTTGCTGGTCAAAGACCAGACCACTTTTTGCGATTCGGCACTGCGTCGCTTTAACTGACAATTGCGCGGTCGTGCGACGTGGCTCCCAAACAAAATTGACGTCCTTTTTTTCCCACAAATAGAGCTTTCTTTTGGTGGTATTTGATCACCCCTGCGGTTTTTATTTTTTGCGCTATAAACAAAAATAGAGCGACAATTTTGAAAAAAAACTCATTTTTTACTTTTTGTTATAATAAATATCCCCCAAAAATATATAAAAAAACATTTTTTTCCCTCAGTTTAGGCCGATACGTATTCTTCTACATATTTTTGGTAAAAAAAAAATCGCAATAAGTGATTATTGATTGGTTTGCGCAAAAGTTATAGCGTTTACAAAATAGGGATAGTTTTATAGCATTTTTATTAATAATTTTTTTTTTTTTTTTTTTTACTAGTAATGGCGGCGATCTGCGATTTTTATTGTGACTGCGACATTGTGGGGGACCCATCGGACATTTTTGACACATTTTTGGGACCATTGTCATTTATACAGTAATCACTGCTATATAAATGAAGGGGTTAACCAGTGGGTGGCAGTGTAGGGGTTAAGTGTTCCTAGGGGTGTGTTACTAACTGTGGGGGGGTTGGGCTTTCATTTAGTGTACACTGATCTCTGCTCCAATCACATGGAGCAGAGATCAGCGTCACTAGTTGCTAGGCAGAATGGAGAAATGTTGTTTTATACAGCATTTCCTCCATTCAGCCACTCCGTGAGACGATCGCGGGGATGCCCGCGGCGATCAAGTCCGCGGGCCCTGCGACCGGACTCACGGGGGTCCCGACCAGCGCGGGAGCGCGCTGCCGGCGGCGCGCTCCCGATGGCAGGGCGGCATCAAATATTGGACGTACCTGTACGCCAATATGCCTGCCCGTGCCATTCTGTCGACGTACATCGTCGTGCGCTGGTCGGGAAGTGGTTAAGATGCTTCCAGATAAAGAACCCTCAGACTTGAGAGCACACAAACCACATGCGTTCCATCCAAGCAAACAAAAAACAATTAACATTTATGGGAAGCATTCTTTACACCCTCTTTTACCTGGCGGTATCTTTTTGATATTACAATTTTTTTTAATTGTATAAATTAACACAGCCACGCAAATCTTGTACTTAAAATAGCTACTCTATTACCCCCTGTCCCTTGTTGTGGGGTAATTAATTATTCTTGTTTGGCTATAATGACAACACCCGCTTGGTGAGTGATGTGTTGGGTTAATTAAGGTTGATACTTGTACTGGTTGTAGCCTTCGTTTTTTGTTCCAAGACCTAAAACTGAGAGATCAAAGACCACTGATCGCTCATCTCTGTCTTCTCTGAGCAGAGAGCCAGTGACTGTCTGTTGTCTCTCTGCTTGGGGCCCCTTCAGCACTCGCTACAGCCTTGGCTGGGGGGGGGGGGGGGGTGGAGGAGAAGGCTGGCGCAGGCTCTCAGCAGCTTGCTGAGCCAACTGTCAGTTTAGGTATCTGGGTGGATCCTGACATTACATTCGGGATCCCTCCAGAGTTTTGACCAGCACTGTGACATCAGCGGGCTTTGGCTGAAAGCTGATCAAAGAAGTGCAAAACAAAGTGCAGTCCTGGAGCACAGGAGAAGTAGCGCCAAAATGAGCTTTGGCCCTACTTCTCCTTTATAGATCAGTAGTCTTGGACTGTGTTGACCATCAATTATTTTGTATTTATTTTTTTTTTATTTTTTATGCAGAAAATTTTGAGATTTGGGTTATACAGTTTTACAACAAACCTGTGTTAAATAAATTGGTAGATAACAATCCTATAGTAAAGCTAAAGTCCCAATATATGAATTTGTGACTTGATTTTCAGTCTTCGGGGTCACCCGTAATGTTTCCGACAATGTGTGTGTGATATGTCTAACCACTCGCCAGCAAGTGAATAAAATCCAGCATAAGATAAACTTCCAGTATGAGATAAACATCACCCAATGTGTTTGGGAACAATTCATCGCTCCACCAGTCTGTACACTCACCGGATCATAAATGTGCCTTTGGGTCATTACTCTGAAGCAAAGGGACATCTCGCCCTCGGGTGTTGATAGTGGTCCCCCCCAAAAAACTCAAGCTCTATGCAAAAGAAAGCTCACCTGTGGGAGCCCAAATGATGCTCATATAGAGGATGGACATTTCCCTGGGGGGGGGGGGGGTTGTGTTTGCAGCAAATGAGTCCAAAGAAATTTATGAAAAAAGTTTATTACAAAAAAAAAAAAAAAAAAAAAAATACACCCACCCACCCACCCCTCTGTCTGTCAAGACAAGATCTCTAAAACCAAATGCTGGAAGGCATAAACTGCATAATTGTACAATGTACATACGAATGACATAATAACTATAAAAAGTTATACAGAAGAAAAACCAACGAGTTTCGACCATAATATAGTAGTGGTCTTCTTCAGGCGGGAAGGATATGGACTTCTAAGGGATACAATATATCATAAAATAGAAGAACGCTACTATATTATGGTCGAACCGCGTTGGAGTTTTTCCTGTGTGACTTTTTACTGTTCTTATGCCACTCGTACCATTGTATTTTTATGCCTTCCAGCATTTGGTTTTAGAGCTCTTGTCTTGACGGACATCTGTGTTTGTATATATTTTTGTAACATCCAATTTGAATCAGTGTGATGTGTATCATAGGAGGCGGGACTTTGTTACAGCGGCCGTCCAGGCAACCAATTCAAAGCTCCGTGACACAGCAGGAGATTGCGATCCAGGCACCGTTAAGCGGCATTTGGTGGGCACTGATAAGGCTGCATGTATCTACCGGTGTGTTTTTGTCGGATTGTGTGTCTGCCAACTTGTTTAATTTGGTAATGTGTGTGTGTGTGTGTTCACCAATCTGTTCATTTGGGATTTTGTGGGTTTGCAAGTAAGTGTGTGTATCTGTCATTGTGATGGTTTTTGTTCATGTGCATGCTACAAACACACAGAAATCATCAAACGCACCCTGAGATTACACACCCACCCCCACAATAGAAATTACTTTCTTGAGACGGGTACTTGGGGCATTTTTTATATTGTAGAACTGCAGGGGTACTTCACCGTAAAAGGTTGAGAATCAAGTGCCCATTTTGAAGGCTTATATGTAAGTTATTGGCCTTAAAAGTGGGTATGGGGGCCTGGGTACTGCCTTGTGAGCAAGGCTTATGTGAATGTGGTGGTGACTGACAATCCACCAAGTCACCCAGCTGCCAGACTTCATCCATTACTTGCAGATAGAAGGAACAGTCTTTTGCTGGTTTGGTTTTTATTGGGGGGGGGGGGGGGGGTGCAACTTGGTTGGAGAAAAGGGTATATGGGATGCCCAAAGGATCTTAATTGCCATCATATTTTAAAGATTACACAAGCTAGCACATACAGCCAGAAGTGATAATTTGCATTTTTAAAGCATATGATTCTCCTCCTGCAGCGCCATGCAGACTGTCGCTCCTCCTCTGCTTAAAGTGGTTCTGCACCTAAAAAAAAAAATTTAAAGCCAGCAGCTACTAATATTGCAGCTGCTGACTTTTAATAAAATCACACTTACCTGTCCCAGGGTCCAGCGATGTCGGCGGCAGATGACGAACGATCGCTCGTTTCTCTGCTGCCCCCGCCGCCATCCTCTGATTCTCAGGGAATCGGGAAGTGAAGCGTTGCGGCTTCACTGCCCGGTTCCCTACTGTGCATGCGCGCCTCTTCTGGTCCCCCGCTGTGTCCTGGGAATTGTGTTTCCCAGAACACAACGGCGGGGGGGCGCGTCTGCGGCGGTCTGTCCCGGAAGTGGGTGCAGATACCTGGATTATCCAGGTAACTGCACCCCCCTCCCCCCTGAAAGGAGCCGATTGTGGCACTGGAGGGGGGAGGGTAGGGATCAGAATAGCGGAACTTCCACTTTAGGGTGGAGAACTGCTTTAACTCCCGCAGACTATTCCTTCCAAGAATTCCCCATCCATTACTGTGTAAAGGATGAGGACATCACTCTTGACTGTAAAAGTGAAGGTCCCAGAACAACTTCTCCTCATGCACAAACTTATTAATCCTGAAGTAAAGTAATGTCACATCTTCTATGAGCAATAAGGACCCACTCTGCATGAGTCCTTAAACAGGCTCTGGTTGCTCGCTGCCACTAGGCCTGAGGCCTGCAGCTCCTCTCCCCCGCGGAAACCTAGTAGTTTAAAGCGGAGGTCCACCCTAAAATGGACCTTCCGCTCATCGGAATCCTCCCCCCCCCCTCCGGCGCCACAATTGGCACCTTTCAGGGGGGAGGGGGGGTGAAGTTACCTGGATAATCCAGGTAACTGCACCCACTTCCGGGATAGCTCTCTGCGGAAAGGGGCGTAGATTACGCCCCTTTCCGCAAGTGCCCGCCCCCCTTCTGCAAGTGCCCCGCTGCCTGCTGGGAAACGCACAGATCCCAGAGGCAGCGGGGAGCGTCCTTAGTGCGCAGCGCGACTCGTGCATGCGCAGTAGGGAACCGGGAAATGAAGCCGAAAGGCTCCATTTCCTGATTCCCATACCCAAGATGGCGGTGGCAGCGCCCGAGTGACGATCTAGAGATCGGCTTCGGGTGCCGACATCGCGGGCGCGCTGGACAGGTAAGTGTCACTATTTTAAAAGTCAGCAGCTGCAGTATTTGTAGCTGCTGGCTTTTAAAAAAAAAAAAAAACGCGGAGTCCCGGCGGACTCCCGCTTTAAAAGCATTCTTATGAATGGTGGACTACCGTTCCCTCCCAGCCAGCCCAGCTTGCAAATCCTGTGCTCTCAGGCCACATCGAGTTGACTCCCCACAGTCTCTTCTCTGAGCCAGGACTCCTCATCATTCACTGTGTAAATGATGAAGACTGCTAATGACCGTGTAGAAGCCAAGCTCCCTCACAGATTTCCTGGCACATCCAGCCCTCCACTGTGGTAACACTCGCCGACCTTCCACTGCTCTGAGACCTTGATGAGGAACTGGACCAGACCATACGTTCCGACAGGTTCACCTGCTCCTCTGCTCCAGGAGTTCTTTATCACCGCCCGTGTGATGATAGAGACATTGCCAATGACTGTGTAGATTCAAAGTTCCCTCACAGCTATCCCTGGGCCTCCTCCTCCTCCGAGAGTAACAATTATTATTTTTTTTGAAGACTTAGATAGAAGTAACCGGTTGTGGGAAAACTTGGTCTTCGGGTGTCTGTGCCTTTACCCCATAACCTGCTAGAGCGGTGGTTCTCAACTGTCTTCAGGACCCACTAACAGGCCAGATTTTAGGCATTACCTTGGAGATGCAGACTAGGCTACTGCAATCACTGAGTAGCAAATATCACCTGTGATGTGTTTCAGTTATCTTGCAAACCTGGCCTGTTTGCCCTTGTACACACGGTCGGAGATTCCGACGGAATGTGTCCGATCGGAGCGTTTTGTCGGATATTCCGACTGTGTGTGGTCTCCATCGGACTGTTTCCGTCGGACCAAATTTTCCAACTTGCCGGAAATATTTTCCGACAAAATGCTCCGATCGGACATACTCCGATCATGTGTAGAGAATTCCGATCGGACATGCCACGCATGCTCAGATCAAATTCCTACATCAAAGCTATTGGCTACTAGCCTGAACGTAGTCCCGTCGTAACGAAATAACGTCATCACGTTCTGAACGATCTGATTTTCCAACAACTTCGTCCGACCGTGTGCATGCAACAGTTTCGGACAAAATCTGACAGATTTGGTTGTCGGAATCTCCGACCGTGTGTACAAGGCCTTAGTGGGTCCTGAGCACAGGACTTGAGAACCACTGCTTTAGAGGTACCCTTGATGAAAGTAAGAATTGGCCTTTCTGTGAAAAAAAAAAAAAAATTGAAATTTGATGCTACTGTCCAACAAGTGTGGAAAAATTGGTCTTTGGGTGTTAATTGTGCCCATGACAAAGCTAGGCAGCCTTGCAGAGATTCGAGATCCCAATAGGGAAGCCAAGGTGCCCTGAGCCTTTCCTTGTGCCATACTCACACAGGTTCTTCTAGACAGCTGTAGCATTTGCTAAAGTTGAGTTCCAGCTGGTGGGCACGTCACAAAGCAGGCAGGAGGAATTCCCGCTGAATTTCAGCCAACTGAACACTGGCTGTGTATGACTGCCTGAAATGGCTACAAGCTCTTCTGGCCTGCCTTAGAAGGTCTTGCAAATCTGAGTACCTGTTTAAGAAACGCTGCAATACCAAATTGAGGAAATGTGCCAGGCATGGCACATGTCAACTTTCCCTGTCGTAGGGTGGACAGTAGCTTAGTCCCATTATCGCACACCACCATTCCTGGGCTCAAGCTTCTAGGGTGCGAACCACCTCTGGGTCTGCCCCTGCTGAGCTGAAAGAATCTCTGCTCTGGTATGGCTCCTGTCCCCTAGACCAGTGTTTTTCAACGCCATTCCTCAAGGCGGGGGGCGGAGCCGACAGATCTCACATCACCACCAGCTGTATGGAGATGTGGCAGCAAAACAAGCTGCAGCACTGAGCCCTGTCCCGCATCCTTCCTAGTTGCAAGCAGTTACCCAGTGTGCTGTGAACTAAATATCTCGTCCCGGACGATGCATGCTGGAGTACATATCAGCAGTAATGTGGACCTTGCTGCTGACTGCCATGCCCAACGATGCCAAAACCTTTCCTTCCATGTGATGGTACAGAGCTAGAATGGCCTTACGTGCAAAGAAAAAGCAACTGGGAACCTGCCATTGTGGTACAGAACGTTCTGCAAATTCACAGAAGGGGGCAGAATCCACCAGGCGGAAAGGCAGCCGCAGAAGTTATAAACCCAGTAATTTGAACAAGCTGGAATTTAGACGCTCGGCCTTTGGGTGGCAGGAATTTTTTATTTTATTTTTATTTATTTTTTTGATGTAGCAGCTGAGGCAGATAAATTTGCCTGATATAATGTACAGCTGCTGCTGTGCTGCAAAGACCTGTGACACCCTCTGCTATACCGTCATCCCTGTCAGCGGAGGCTGCTGAGAGGTCATGAGATATAGCGGGGGGTAGACATGAAAGTTGAGGAGTAGAAAAATTGTGTGTGGCTTTCAGGTGCTCTTGCCAACGGGCTGAGTGGTAGAAGGTTAAATGCCTTGTCAAGCATGTGCTACCCAAATGGCTGGTGTTTTTGCCACACTTCATCTGCTTGCGGCAGAGATTGCAAATTGCAACAGTACAATCGGCTACACATGTGCAAAAAAATTGCCCACACAGCTGAGCTTTGGGAAGTGGGTCAGGAGATAACAGCTCCACCATCTGATGGAATAGGGTGGCTGCTCTCTACTCTTCCAAAATGGCTGCCTCTGGAGGACGTCCTGCCTCGTTGGGGTTGTTTCTCCCCCTCTGCTCTATCCGGCAACAAAGTCATGTCAGTGAACTCATCATCATCATCACCTCCATCCTTATCAGTGGAGCCAACTTGGCAATACGCTGCGGCTGGGGGAACATGACTGCCAATTAGTTGTTTTATCAGTATTCTCCGCTCTCTGTAGGCTCATGTTCCTACCTTCCTCAACCTCCGAACCAAGTGATGTCTGTGCATCCTCAAGAAGCAAGCAGCTGTTCAAATAAAAAAATTAAAAAGCTGTGCTATACAGAATAACAAATGAATAAAAAAATATAAATAGTTCATATATTGTGCCAAACCAATTGTAGCCAAAAACCGTGGTCACAAATATATAAAGGTATAATAAAGTCTCTGAATAACGAACACCGCAGTGCACATGCATGAACTCCAAAAGTGTGCCAGGTCACCATAGAAGTAGATCGTGCTTACCAAATAGCAAGCATTTAAAAGGCGATTGGCTAAACCCAGCCTAGGGCCTCTAAGCTTGCAGATGTCCACACCTCGGATCGGGGCCACATATACTTAAAAGCTGCGTCCACCAAACAAGGTCCATACGCTGTCATAAATGGCTCCGGAAAGAGAGAGGGACCACCATAGCGTGATACGTTCAGTTTACAAAATGTATTCTTAAAAATTACACTTGCAAAAGCAGATCGATAAAATGCAGTTTAGCGAAAATGACGGCCCGCATATACACGGAGCCTGTCCTCCTGTTCGGATGGCGTGGTGATGTCGCTGTGTGCTTTCCTCCAGACGCGTTTCGTCATCAAGCAGACGTTTTCAATGGGGGAACAGGCAGCGTAGCGACTCACCATCCTAAATAGGAGATCCAAGCCTCGTTCTGAGTCACAAGTAAATGGATGGATAGACGCCATATTGAATTTGGGCAAATTTTCCATTACTCCTAAAGGCAAAAGATACTCAAGTATATAGCACTTACATAGGCAGAAATAAAGTAAGAAAATAAAATTAGAATGGAACTGAAACTAAAATATAAAAACGTACAAGGGGTAAAATGTCACTCTACTAATCGCAGTCCAACTCCAGAGAAACATTAACCCCTCATGAACGATAAACGGAAAAATAAATAAATCTAAATTAATTAATGGAAATTGATAGTGTAAATAGAACTCCCGAAAATACATAGTGTCCAATGTGTGTGTGTGTGTATGTGTATATATATATATATATATATATATATATATCAAATACACATAAAGAATATATAATAAAAATACTACATGAGTATAGTGATATAGAAATATAAAAATGTATATATATAAAAAATAATATGTATATATATTAGTGAAAACAAATACATATGTGAGAAAAAATTTCCTTAATATTTAAATGAAATTAATTAATAATATAATAAATAAAAAATCATAATATAGGTAAAAAATTGTCGATGCTCTTGTGAGGAACAAATTTCATATATGAAAAAAGAACTAAAAGTGAAAAATAATAAAAAATGAATGAATAAAAATAAAAATAGAAATAAAAATGAAAATAAATAAAAATAATTCAGCTGACTCCTACATGCGTGACGCTGGGGCTATGGCAGGAGTAGATGTGGACAAGGAGGCAGAATAAGCTGCTCCGGCAGCTGCGGTGGACAGCAAACTCGTCTCTGCACGGGTGACAGAGGATGAGGAGGGTTTAAGTAAGCCAGTCCACCACCTACTCTGCATGCTGTGGCTGGATAGCACGAACAACATCCCTAAACCGAAACAATGGTGCCCTGCCTGAGGATGGACTATGTGCACCTTTGCCCCCCCCCCCCCCCTCACAGTGCCATGGGAACATCTGTGTCTCCCTATTGGCCTCCCAGACATAATGGGGGGGGTTTATTATGTAAATTTAATAGAAACTGGGAAATGTGTGATTAGCTGCACTGAATGAAAAATGGAGTTTGGTGCGTTTTAAATTGAGGGCTGTAGCTAAAAAAAAACTATTAAAAAAGGGGGGGGGGGGGGGGGTGTGGGGGAAGCACCAGTGTTGCAGTCAGAAGAACTGTGGCTGACCATTAAAAAAAATAAAATAGGGGCAGGCACGGGACAAAAAAAAAAGGTAAGTATACGGCGCTGTTATGTACTGCTGGGAAGGAACCTTTAATAGTGTGCGTTGGGAATAGGAGCACTGAGCCGTGAATGGACAAAGTCATCATCACTTTGTCCAATCAGGGCCTCCCACAGTAATCGGTGCCCTAATTGGCAAAGGCAGCGGTCAAGTGTAAGGCTTCATCCAATTAGGGACTAAGAATGCACTGTGCCCCCCCCCCCATGCTGTGATTGGACACAGCACGAGTTTGGCAGCTGATTGGCTGTGTCCAATCACACACAGTTCTGCGTTTACAAAAACACAGAACTGTGTACAGGGAGTAGCAATCCGGCTGTTTCTTCTCCCTGTAGAAAAAAAAATAAAAAGCCAGATCAGAAAGTGAAAGCAGCGCACATTAGGGCTCATGCACAAAGAAGCTTGTATTTTTTTGGGCTCTTGTGCACGTTTTTTTATTGAGCATAAGCGTTTTTTGTTTTTCCCCACAAACCCTCCCCTCATCTTTCCTATTTTTTTTTTACATTTTCTTTTATATGCGTGGTTTTCAAGCTTCTTTGAGCTTTTTCATGCTCTTCCACGCACTTTGGGTGTCTTTCCTGCTTTAAAGCTCCTCTCAAAAACACGTGTTTGGTGGGGTTTTTTTTTTTTCTGCCTGTAAACTCCTAAAAAAGCCATAGGGGCCGATTTACAAAAGGTTTGCGCCATGGGTTGTGGCGCACGCTGATGCGCAACGGCCGTTTTCGTATTCACACAGCATTTGCGCCTGTAACACGGCGCAATTCCCCATTCACGAATAACATGCCGGCGCACGGATCACCCCTATAGACCTGGCGCACGCATTAATTAACTCAAAATTAAAAGAAGCTGGAAGTGCCAATATTATGGGGGTGATGTGAGGAAGTTTAGATATGACTGTCCAGGTAACAAATATGCCAAAAATAGAACGGAAAAGTAACTTTCTCTGAAAAAGTTTGCTGCGCCTGCAAATACACTTGGAGCTGCGCTAGGTCAATTTATGCGCATGCGCAAGTGGCATTTGCGAAAGTTCAAGTGCTCTGGTTCACTGCACCAGCAAAATCTTAGTAAATGTCAAGCCACGTAGATGCATTTGCATAAGTTGAACAGGCGCTCCTCTCAACTTGACTATATATTTTTTTTCTTGCGCTTTTTTTGCATAAGGACACAAGTCATGTTAGCATTAAGAAAAATACATACCAGGCCCTTATCTGAGCACGCAACCTGGCAGGCCGCAGGGAAAGAGAGGGGGGGGGGGGGGGGGGGGCGAGAGAGCGCTGCCCCTCTTGAACCGTACCAGGCCACATGCCCTCAACATTGGGAGGGTGCTTTGGGGTCCCCCCCAAAGCACCTTGTCCCCATGTTGATGAGTACAAGGGCCTCATCCCCACAACCCTGGCCGGTGGTTGTGGGGGTCTGCAGGCTTATCGGAATCTGGAAGCCCCCTTTAACAAGGCCCCGCCCCCCCCTGTGTGAAATGGTAAGGGTTTTGTACCCCTACCATTTCACCAAAAAAAGTGACAAAAGTGTTTTTGACTATCCCTTTATTAAAGTCGGCTTCTTTCATCTTCTTCCTTCAGTTTCTTTCTCCATCTTCTTCCTCCGATCCTCTGCTTCTTGCTCCGGTGTTCTCGTCCGGCATCTTCCTCCACAGCGTCTCTTCTTCCTCGCTTCATTCTCAGGCTGCTCTGCGCAATGGGAGGCTCCCGCTGTGTGACAGTTCTCTTCTTCTGACACTTATATAAGGGAACCGTGCCCCGCCCTCAGTTATACGAGAACTGTCAGAAGAAGAGAAGCGTCACACAGCGGGAGCTAACATGGACGGGAGTTTACAAGCAAAGGAAAAACGAGAGATGAAAAGCCTGTAGGAGCCGTTTTTTTGAGCTGCAGTGTGCAAGGAACCCTTACACACTTGTTAGGCACACAGTTGCCCCCCTTGATTGCCCCTACATGTTAAAGTGGTTATAAACCCTTACAATCCACTTTTCGCTACAGGAAAGCCTATAATTAGGCTTACCTGTAGCTACCCCGGATATCTCCTAAACCTGCACGGTTTAGGAGATATCCCCTGTATTTGCATGTTCCGATGTCATCGGCACATGCGCACTGACACAAACTGAAGCAACGTATGTGCCGTTGCTTTATTGCATATGCCGTTTCCGCGTGGAAGTGACGTCATCGCGCCTGGTTAGTGTCAGTGACTCTCCCAGCCAGTGTCTGTCAGTGCCGCCACTCTATCACAGTCCCGCTAGAAGTCGCTGATCACCGCCATTACCAGTATAGCGTCTATAGCTGCGTACATCCCAGTATATACACACACACACCATAGCTTATAGATGCCATAACTTATCTACAAACCAATTTATTATACACTTATTAGGATTTTTGTTTTGTTTACCAAAGACATAAATGTGACCTAAATCTATGGAATATCTATTTTTTTTTTTTTTTTATTGCATTTTTTTTTTTAGAACTGTAGAATATATTGTTTTTCTATTTTTTTTTTTCCATTTATATAATAAAGATAAAAAACCTGCAGTGGTGATCAAATACAACCAAAACAAAGCTCTATTTGTGCGGAAAAAAATATCAAATTTAATTTGGGTACAGCGTTGCATGACTGCGCAATTGTCAGTAAAAGAGGAAGTAAAGCCTCTTAAGAAAAAAAAAAAAAAAAGACACCCTGCAAGGTAAAGGCATAATGAGCTAGTATGGATAACATACTAGCTCATTATAAAATTACTTACCCGAGATTGAAGCCCCCGCAGCGGTCCTCGGTCACCACCTCTGTTGCGGCCATGATACCTGGAGTGACTTCTGGGTATCACGGCTCCGGCGCTGTGACTGTCCGGAGCCACGATGATGTCACTCCCGCGCACGCGTGCTGGTGCCACCACTAACGGCATGATCACCGTTAGAAACTGCATTCTCAGTGCGCCTGCGCCCGATTTGTCTACGGCGCGGTGCCGCCATTCTTGCAAATATCTCCTAAACCCTTTTATATTTGGGAGATATGTCTTGCACCTACAGGTAAGCCATAATCTAGGTTAAAGCTGTTTACAACCACTTTAAAGTAGCGCAGTGATGAATACCAAAAAATGGCCCGGTCATGAAAAGGGGGGGGGGGGGGTAAAACTTCCCAGAGGTCAAGTGGTTAATTACAAAATAAAACACAAAGTATTTCAACTACTTTATGAGAGTTCTGCTTTAATACATATATATTTTGATCTCTAAAATTCTATATATTATATTATATTATATATTACTTCTTTATGATATGAGGTCAATTGTTATGGCAGTTTTATAAAAATTTTCACAGTGTAGAAAACGGTTTCAGGATGCTACAAAATCATCGGTTTCCGGTCCAGTATTGCATTAGGCCGGCTCTGGACTCGCCGCTGCTTCTGCGGAGTGCGGACAGGAGACTGTGCAGCTTCTCCGTCACGGCGACCTGCAAAGGGAATGACAAAAAGATAAATGCTAATAAATCATAGTAGTTGGTATGGATAGGTGACAGTGTCTATAAGAGACACCACCATCCCTGAATAGTATGTAAATCTGGAAAGGGTCATTTAGTGGGACTTTCGGGCTGCCAAGTAGAAAAAGGTAATACAACAATTGTAAAAAAAAAAAAAAAAAAAAAAAAAAACACACATAAACTTGCAACTACTTCTGCATACATACAGTGCCTTGCGAAAGTATTCGGCCCCCTTGAACTTTTCAACCTTTTGCCACATTTCAGGCTTCAAAACATAAAGATATAAAATTTTTATTTTTTGTGAAGAATCACCAACAAGTGGGACACAATTGTGAAGTGGAACGAAATCTATTGGATTTTTGAAACTTTTTTTAACTACCGTATATACTCGAGTATAAGCCGAGATTTTCAGCCTCTTTTTTGAGGCTGAAAGTGCCCCCCTCGGCTTATACTCGAGTCATCGCTGTCTGCCCGCTCGATCAGCGTGTCGAGCAGACAGACAGCGGCCATTCTATTCAAAAGCCGCGCCTCCGGCTCCGCCTTCGCCTGTGATAGGCGGAACACTGAATTTCCCAGCAGCCTGTGTTCCGCCTATCACGGACGTCGTATCATCCTCGTACTACGGACGAGGATGATACGACGTCTGTGATAGGCGGAACACAGGCTGCTGGGAAATTCAGTGTTCCGCCTATCACAGGCGAAGGCGGCGGCGCAGCTTTTGAACTTTACAATGGCCGCCGACGAAGAGGGCACGGGACGGCACGGCACGGGACGGGACGGGACGGGACGGGGGCAAGGCAAGGCAAGGCAAGGCACGACACGGGACGGATGCAAGGAGGCAAGGCACGGCACGGCACGGGACGGATGCAAGGAGGCAAGGCACGGCACGGCACGGGACGGAGGCTCGGGACAAAGGTAGGCTGGACACACACACACACACACACACACACACACACACACACACACACACACGGATGGAGACACACACAGGGATGGATGGATGGATGGATGGAGACACACACACACAGGGATGGATGGATGGATGGATGGATGGAGACACACACACACAGGGATGGATGGATGGATGGAGACACACACACACAGGGATGGATGGATGGATGGACACACACACACACAGGGATGGATGGACGGACACACAGGGATGGACGGACACACAGGGATGGACGGACACACAGGGATGGACGGACACACAGGGATGGACGGACACACACACAGGGATGGACAGGCATGTCTCACCCTCGGCTTATACACGAGTCAATAAGTTTGCCAGTTTTTTTGGGGGTAAATTGGGGGCCTCGGCTTATATTCGGGTCGGCCTATACTCGAGTATATACGGTAATAAAAAAATGAAAAGTGGGGCGTGCAAAATGATTCGGCCCCCTTGCGTTAATACTTTGTAGAGCCACCTTTTGCTGCGATTACAGCTGCAAGTCACTTGGGGTGTCTCTATCAGTTTTGCACATCGAGAGACTGAAATTCTTGCCCATTCTTCCTTGCAAAACAGCTGGAGCTCAGTGAGGTTGGATGGAGAGCGTTTGTGAACAGCAGTTTTCAGCTCTTTCCACAGATTCTCGATTGGATTCAGGTCTGGACTTTGACTTGGCCATTCTAACACCTGGATACGTTTATTTGTGAACCATTCCTTTGTAGATTTTGCTGTATGTTTGGGATCATTGTCTTGTTGGAAGATAAATCTCCGTCCCAGTTTCAGGTCTTTTGCAGACTCCAACAGGTTTTCATCCAGAATGGTCCTGTATTTGGCTGCATCCATCTTCCCCTCAATTTTAACCATCTTCCCTGTCCCTGCTGAAGAAAAGCAGCCCCAAACCATGATGCTGCCACCACCATGTGTGACAGCGGGGATGGTGTGTTGAGGGTGATGAGCTGTGTTGCTTTTACACCAAACATATCGTTTTGCATTGTGGGCAAAAAGTTGGATTTTGGTTTCATCTGACCAGAGCACCTTCTTCCACATGTTTGGTGTGTCTCCCAGGTGGCTTGTGGCAAACTTTAGACGAGACTTTTTATGGATATCTTTGAGAAATGGCTTTCTTCTTGCCACTCTTCCATAAAGGGCAGATTTGTGCAGTGTACGACTGATTGTTGTCCTATGGACAGACTCTCCCACCTCAGCTGTACTTCTCTGCAGTTCATCCAGAGTGATCATGGGCCTCTTGGCTGCATCTCTGATCAGTCTTCTCCTTGTCTGAGCTGAAAGTTTAGAGGGACGGCCAGGTCTTGGTAGATTTGCAGTGGTCCGATACTCCTTCCATTTCAAAATGATGGCTTGCACAGTGCTCCTTGGGATGTTTAAAGCTTGGGAAATCTTTTTGTATCCAAATCTGGCTTTAAACTTCTCCACAACAGTATTACGGACCTGCCTGGTGTGTTCCTTGGTCTTCATGATGCTCTCTGCGCTTTCAACAGAACCCTGAGACTATCACAGAGCAGGTGCATTTATACAGAGACTTGATTACACACAGGTGGATTCTATTTATCACCATCAGTCATTTAGGACAACATTGGATCATTCAGAGATCCTCGCTGAACTTCTGGAGTGAGTTTGCTACACTGAAAGTAAAGGGGCCGAATAATTTTGCACGCACCACTTTTCAGTTTTTTATTTGCTAAAAAAGTTTAAAAAATCCAATAGATTTCGTTCCACTTCACAATTGTGTCCCACTTGTTGGTGATTCTTCACAAAAAATCAAAATTTTATATCTTTATGTTTGAAGCCTGAAATGTGGCAAAAGGTTGAAAAGTTCAAGGGGGCCGAATACTTTCGCAAGGCACTGTATGTTTTTGTATCTTCCCAGGCTGCGGGGAGGTATAGAAGGGACCTACACTGGGAAGGAAGTGGACCAATCCACATGATCCCATATGCCTAAAATTATAAAGAATCAATAATGGGGATAGCCTTTTTTTTTTTGTTTCAATTTTTATATGCAAAATTATAAAATGTAAACCTTTGTATCATATTCCTTTATATACTTTTTCAATTTTAGATTTAAGACGTTGAATGTTGGATATCCGTCATGTGTGAATATAATGTCTTGAAGAAGCAGCAGTAACCAAGCGAAACCTGTCAACTTGATGCATAAGACCATTATCCTCTTTTGTACTAAATAACTGATTTGATCTACCTTTGTTTTTAAACTTTATAATAAAAATGCTTTATGTAACCTTTTATATACATCTGATGTGCAATTTAAATACCTGCAGGCCACCCTAGAACACCCTTATTTCAATTTATTCCTATTGTTTTTCTGGGTTGGTGACCCTCCCCCCCCAATATAGAGCTGTTTAGCCATTAAAGTGGAAGTTGCATTACTTTTACATATAGGTAAGCCTATAATAAGGCTTTCCTGTAGATAATGTAAATATCTCCTAAGGGCGCACCGTTTGGGAGATATTCACTGTACACGCAGCCAGTGACCTCGCCGGGGCGCATGCGCTCTGAAGGAACGGCCAACCGTGCAGTTTCTTCAGAGCCCCGAGCCGTTTCGCCTAGGGCTGAAACAACTAATCGATTAATCGACAACTAATCGATTATGAAATGAATCGATTACTATTTTTTCATAATCGATTAATCGGCCAGTAGCATAATGGGGTTAAAAAAAAAAAACACAAATGAGTCCTTTATAGTACAAAAACATAATCACTCCTGTAAATATTACTTTCACTGTTCTACGGTAAAAAATTTTTTAACCCCTTCCAGTAGTGATTATCTGCTTTTTTTGTACTATAAAGGGCTAATTTTTAGTCTTTTTATCCCCATTATGTTACTACATATCTTAGGCCTTGTTCACATCTATATATGTTTATTGGTGTTTTTTTTCAGAAACGCACTACAGTTCATTTCTATGGTTTCCTATGGGACACGTTCACATCTGTGCTTTTTTTCAGCCGCTGCGTATTTGGAAAGGGTCGGGGACTTTTAACGCAAAACTGTGCTTTTTTTTTTTTTGGTTCAATATACTTCAATGGAGAAGCTGCAGAAAAGAATGTAATGCCTTTTTGAAGCAATTTGTGTTTTTTAACCAGTTGCCGACCAGCGCACGCCGATGTACGTCGGCAGAATGGCACGGGCAGGCAAATGGGCGTACCTGTACGTCCCCTTTAAATTTGCCGCCCTGCCATCGGGAGCGCGCCGCCAGCGGCGGTGCGCTACCGTGCTAGTCGGGACCCCCGTGAGTCCGGTCGTGGGACCCGCGGACTTGATCGGCGCGGGCATACCCGCGATCGTCTCACGGAGCGGCCGCATGAAGAAATGCCGTTGTAAACAGCATTTCTCCATTCTGCCTAGCAACTAGTGACGCTGATCTCTGCTCCATGTGATTGGAGCAGAGATCAGTGTTCACTAAATTAAAGCCCAGCCCCCAACAGTTAGTAACACACCCCTAGGAACACTTAACCCCTACACTGCCACCCACTGGTTAACCCCTTCACTGCCAGTGTCATTTACACAGGAATCACTGCATTTATATAGCAGTGATTGCTGTATAAATGACAATGGTCCCAAAAATGTGTCAAAAATGTCCGATGGGTCCCCCACAATGTCGCAGTCACAATAAAAATCGCTGATCGCCGCCATTACTAGTAAAAAAAAAAATATTATTAAAAATGCCATAAAACTATCCCCTATTTTGTAAATGCTATAACTTTTGCGCAAACCAATCAATAATCGCTTATTGAGATTTTTTTTTTTTTTTACCAAAAATATGTAGAAGAATACGTATCGGCCTAAACTGAGGGAAAAAAAATGTTTTTTTATATATTTTTGGGGGATATTTATTATAACAAAAAGTAAAAAATAATGCGTTTTTTTCAAAATTGTCGCTCTATTTTTGTTTATAGCGCAAAAAAAAAAAAAAAAAAAAAAAAAAACAACGCAGAGGTGATCAAATACCACCAAAAGAAAGCTCTATTTGTGGGGGAAAAAAAAAGGACGTCAATTTTGTTTCGGAGCCACGTCGCACGACCGCGCAATTGTCAGTTAAAGCGACGCAGTGCCGAATCGCAAAAAGTGGTCTGGTCTTTGACCAGCAAAATGGTCCGGGGCTGTAAGTGGTTAATCTGCCCAAAAAAATGCAAAAAACGCAAATTGCAGTAAAATCACGATGTGCAAAAATCAAAAACGCACAGCAAAAAAAGTACTGCAGAAACAGATCAAAAGCAAAAAACTGCATAGGTGGGTAGAAAGGATGAACCACCACCGCTCCAAGGTAATCCTCGGGGACTGAAGCTCGGTCTCCTATTGATGAGCCCCAGGTGCTGACCATCACACACACACACACACACACACACACACACACACACACACACACCATGAGCAAACAAGCAGGACAAAACTCTGGATAGCCGCACACTGGAAAAAGACTTCAAATCCCATCTTTAATTGAAACAACGTGGGTCACATCAAAACAGAATCAAAAAATACACAGCAAAAGGAATAACGGGGTACAGGAAAATGCTGACGTGTTTCGCACCGCAATCAGTGCTTACTCATAGCTGACGTGTTTCGCACCGCAATCAGTGCTTACTCATAGCTGACGTGTTTCGCACCGCAATCAGTGCTTACTCATAGCTGACGTGTTTCGCACCGCAATCAGTGCTTACTCATAGCTGACGTGTTTCGCACCGCAATCAGTGCTTACTCATAGCGCTGCAACAATCAGAGACACTAAGGGTACTTTCACACTGAGGAGCTTTACAGGCGCTACAGTGCAAAAAATAGCGCCTGTAAAGAGCTTCTCCTGTGTCACCAATGTGAAAGCCCTGAGGGCTGTCACATTGGAGCGGTGCGCTAGCAGGACGGTAATAAAAAAAAAGTCCTGCTAGCAGGATCTTTGGAGCGGTGATGGGAGCGGTGCATTCACCACTCCTACCCATTGAAAATCAATGGGGCAGCGCAGCTATATCGCCAGCAAAGCGCAGCTGCTCCCGAATGCCGCCGCTAAAATGATGGTAAAGCACAGCTAATAAATAGCGGCATTTTACTGCCGACGCCCCCCCCCCCCCCCCACCACCCCAGTCTAAAAGGGGTCTTAGTGTTTTACGGATTTCAGAACATGTATCACATAAGCCGTGTGATCTTTAGTAGCTCAATAGCGCTTTTAAGACCTTGTACACAGTTTCATCTAAAAAAAAAAAAAAAAAAAATTTGTATTGCAAGCTTTGGAGGTTTAACCCCTTCAATATCGGGCACTTTCACCCCCCTCCTGCAATTCTTTGCTAAACAAATGAAAAAAAGACCGAAAATTTTGAAAAAAACAAAAAAAAAAAAAAGGTTTCTTTGGTTCAGTTATAAAATTTTGCAAATAAATAATCTTTCTTCATCCATTTAGGTCAAAATGTATTCTGCTACATTTCTTTGGTGAAAATAACCTAAATCAGTGTATATCATTTATTCTGTAGAAAAGTTATAAGACTTCACAAACTATGGGATATATATCTGAAAATGGACGGCTGTCATTTCTTGAGGCCTGAAAGTACAAATACCCCCCCAAAATTACCCCTTTTTGGAAAGTAGGCAGTCCAAGGTATTTAGCAAGAGGCATGTTGCCGATTTTTTTTCTTTTTAAAAATGGTCATTTTTTTGTCACAAGCTTGCACTGATTACACACCGGGTGCCGCTTTCCTCAACTTCAGTGCATATTGAGGGCTGGCGAGAAGGGCTGCCTGGGAGTGGATGGGCGAGCACCGCCAATCACAGAGGGGAATAGAGGAGAGTAGCCGGCTGGATGATCAGAGCAGGGAACATCACACCTTTCATTTCAATAGCTGTGTGTTCCCCCGCCCTACACCGTCGTATAGGCCCCTCCTCTTTTTCCAGGACTATGATTGATTGATTGATCGATTGATGTGATGTCACCTGTCCTAGGATTGGATGGGTGATCTGTCTATCATAGTCCTGGAAAAAGAGGAAACTGGTTAAATAAGCTTGCTCTATATGCCGCTTTAGTAGAAGCATAAGCCTGTGTATACAA
>NW_027507764.1:13755539-13948039 GCF_037356315.1 Lithobates pipiens | reverse complement strand
CCACTAAAATCTTGCATGTCACACTTATTATTTTTACCACTGAACTGAGCTTCTATCATGAAATACAGTATTAAGAAGTCTGCGACACGGTTTTGATGTTGAATTTTAAAAGCAGCGGCAAGCCGGCCGATCTCATACGTTTGATAATGACAGAACACCGCTGCTTTTATAATCGTCAAAACAGCGTCAAGGACATCTAAATCCTGTATTTCACAATATAAGCGTGTGGGAAAAAAATAATAATAATAAAAGTTTAGTGAAAAAAAATAAGTGTGAACTGCAGGACTTCAATAGGTGTAAAAAGATGTCCTCTTGGCGACTTCAGAATGTAGGCTTAGAGTGGCTGAGCTTGGGGTGTACCAAGATGGCCGTGACGGAACGTCACTTCCATTACACGATTTTCACGGGTCTGATGGAACACAGGCTTACCGTGGCCAAGTGCGGGGTGTACCAAAATGGCCGCCACTGTGTACCGACGGAACATCACTTCCGTTACCTAATCTGAACACAGGCAAGAGGGGGGGGGGGGGGGGGGCTTAGCTGAGAAAGCCCCGCCACCTCCCCTCCTGAAGACTCCTGGGATGTAGGACATCATTTGCCTAGTCATGGAAACCAGGAAGTAACTGAAGAAATGTAAACAAAAAAATACGTTTAAAATTAAATGGATAGGAAAGTATATAAATATAATATTAGCAGCATAAAGATTATAAATAGTCAATATTAATTGAGAGAGTGAAGTTCGGCTTTAACACAACAATCTAATCCTTTGGCTGATTGGTCTTCAGATGTGGATTTTCCCTTTTAAATGGCTTCTGTATCTTCTTGTTAGCACAGGTACATTGGTTGGCATCTTGGGAGCACCACATAGATCTCCCCCCCCCCCCCCCCCACCGAAAAAAAACACTCCCAGAATTAGGGACACATTTGCACTTTGGATAAAGCAAGGTGGGCTCACTGCAAAGCCCCTACATGCCTTGTGAATCCTGCACAAAACACTAAATCATACCAATCAGGTAACCAAACAACATAGCTACACAATGCAAACCAGATCAGTGCCAATCACTCACTGTGTTCATTCAAACTGGGTTTACTATGCTTCGGTTTGTGAATGAACAGGGAGTCAGTGCTGAGCTCTTCCTGTTCATTCAATCTGTGAAGCCGAGGCTGCAGGGATGGAGATTGGAGGACCGTGTCCTCAATCTCCTTTCTCTGTCTCAAAAGTGGGTATGTTTAGACCCCGATATTTCACCAAAGTCCCCAACAGGACTGCAAAAAAAAATAAAAAAATCCACAAACAATCTTTGATCTAGGCATTTTTTTTTTTTTTTTGCATACAGTCGAGATTGAGATATAGATATATATATAATAGATAGAGATTATATATATATATATTATATATATACATACATACATACACACACACATACACATACAGTGATAGCCAATCGGAGGCCATCACAGCAATTAGGTGACCTACAACTAGGAGTTCCAGGTTTCAAATGTTAGTAAGGCCCCAGTAGACACACATTTATATGTGGCCCCACAAAACAAAGTCTAGTCCAGTGGGGCTGCATATATGTGTACTGTCATTGGGAAGGGCTTCACAGTGACAGCCAATCAGAGGCTATCACAGCAATTATGCGACCTGGAACCGGGAGTTCCAGGTTCCAAATGTTAGTACGGAGCCCAGGGCTCCTGGCGAGATCCAAAATGTTAATATGGGACCCAGGGCTCCCAGCGCGACCCCAAATGTTAGTACGGGACCCGGGGTTCTCAGCGAGACCCCAAATGTTAATACGGGACCCAGGGCTCCCGGTGAGACTCCAAATGTTAATATGGGGCCCAGGGCTCCCGGCGAGACCCCAAATGTTAATATGGGGCCCAGGGCTCCTGGTGAGACGCCAAATGTTAGTATGGAACCCAGGACTCTTGGTGAGACCTCAAATGTTAATACGGGACCCAGGGTTCTCAGCGAGACCCCAAATGTTAATACGGGACCCAGGGCTCCTGGTGAGACCCCAAATGTTAGTATAGAACCCAGGGCTCCCGGTGAGACCCCAAATGTTAGTACGGAACCCAGGGCTCCCGGTGAGACCCCAAATGTTAGTACGGGACCCAGGGCTCCCGGCAAAACCCCAAATGTTAATACGGGACCCAGGGTTCCTGGACAGATGGCAAATGTTAGTACGGAACCCAGGGCTCCTGGCGAGATCCAAAATATTAATATGGGACCCAGGGCTCCCGGCGCGACGCCAAATGTTAATACGGGACCCAGGGCTCTAGGCGAGACCCCAAATGTTAGTACGGGACCCAGGGCTCCCGGCGAGACCCCAAATGTTAATATGGGGCCCAGGGCTCCCAGCGAGACCCCAAATGTTAATATGGGACCTAGGGCTCCTGGTGAGAGGCCAAATGTTAGTATGGAACCCAGGACTCTTGGCGAGACCCCAAATGTTAATACGGGACCCAGGGTTCTCAGCGAGACCCCAACTGTTAATACGGAACCCAGGGCTCCCGGTGAGACCCCAAATGTTAGTACGGGACCCAGGGCTCCTGGTGAGACCCCAAATGTTAGTACGGGACCCAGGGCTCCTGGTGAGACCCCAAATGTTAGTATGGAACCCAGGGCTCCCGGTGAGACCCCAAATGTTAGTACGGGACCCAGGGCTCCCGGCGAAACCCCAAATGTTAATACGGGACCCAGGGTTCCTGGAGAGATGGCAAATGTTAGTATGGGAACCCTGGGCTCCAGATGAGACTCCAAATGTTAATACGGGACCCAGGGCTCCTGGCGAGACCCCAAATGTTAGTGAGGAACTCAGGGCTCCCGGTAAGACCCCAGGAGACACACATTTATATGTGGCCCCACAGAACAAAGTGCAGTCCAGTGGGGCTGCATATATGTGTACTGTCATTGTGAAGGGGTTAAAGAATTTATTTATGAACTGAAAAGCAATAAATGCAGAAGTGGCCCAGCAGGTCTCCTGGGTATGACCCCGGCAGTATGCTCTTTTTTTATGTGATCAGTGTTCCTTTTTTAAACTTTTATTCAATAAATCCATGGCCGTGCAGAACATTATTGCACTTACTAAATGTGCTTTTATTTAATATCATGACCTAAATGCAGATGAGCAGGGCATGCAGTAATTCAGAACCTGCACACTGTTCACTCCTAACAGAGTACAGTGACATTTCCACTATTGTCTCTGAAATCAATCAATGTATCCGGATTGCACTTACCAGAACCGTCATACAGCCTGTAGATGGCTTTACTCCCCGGAATCGTCATCTTCTCCTGGTCCTCACTAAGCTTCATCCGGGGCTGATCGTTCACCTGCACCAGCTACAGAAGGAGCAAAACACAAGTCGATCCAGTGAACAGTCGGGATGAGCGGAAACTCAATTCACAGCAACGTGAAAAAAGGTCTTTTTAAACACTTCCCGACCAGCGCACGACGATGTACATCGACAGAATGGCACGGGCAGGCATATTGGCGTACATGTACGTCCAATCTTCAATGCCGCCCTGCCATCGGGAGCGCGCCGCCGGCGGCGCGCTCCCGCGCTGGTCGGGACCCCCGTGAGTCCGGTCGCGGGACCCGCGGACTCGATCGCCGCGGGCATACCCGCGATCGTCTCACGGGACGGCTGAATGGAGGAAATGCCGTGTAAACAGCATTTCTCCATTCTGCCTAGCAACTAGTGACGCTGATCTCTGCTCCATGTGATTGGAGCAGAGATCAGTGTTCACTAAATGAAAGCCCAACCCCCCCACAGTTAGTAACACACCCCTAGGAACACTTAACCCCTACACTGCCACCCACTGGTTAACCCCTTCACTGCCAGTGTAATTTACACAGGAATCACTGCATTTATATAGCACTGATTGCTGTATAAATGACAATGGTCCCAAAAATGTGTCAAAAATGTCCGATGTGTCCCCCACAATGTCGCAGACACAATAAAAAAAAAATCGCTGATCGCCGCCATTACTAGTAAAAAAAAAAAAAAAAAAAATGATTAATAAAAATGCTATAAAACTATCCCTATTTTGTAAACGCTATAACTTTTGCGCAAACCAATCAATAATCGTTTATTTATTTTTTTTACCAAAAATATGTAGAAGAATACGTATCAGCCTAAACTGAGGGAAAAAAAGTTTTTTTTATATATTTTTGGGGGATATTTATTATAACAAAAAAGTAAAAAATAATGCGTTTTTTTCAAAATTGTCGCTCTATTTTTGTTTATAGCGCAAAAAATAAAAACCGCAGAGGTGATCAAATACCACCAAAAGAAAGCTCTATTTGTGGGAAAAAAAGGACGTTAAATTTGTTTGGGAGCCACGTCGCACGACCGCGCAATTGTCAGTTAAAGCGACGCAGTGCCGAATCGCAAAAAGTGGTCTGGTCTTTGACCAGCAAAATGGTCCGGTCTGAAAGTGGTTAAAAAAGGACCCAACCGTGAATTATTATTATTTTTTAATTTTTTTTTTATAAAAGGCCATGAAATTCCAAGCAATATTCTCCCATGTTGGATTCTTACCTTGTAGACGCAGCCCAAGGAGGGCTGAAGGGTACATGTGACTAGGTGGGTGCCAACGCCAATCACGTTAATCTCATTCTCCTGTCAAACAGAGAAAGAAGCAGATATATGAGACACAAACATGGTCCTGAAAACAAGCAGCAGCCACGTAACGAGGTGCACACTCACTACAATACATCAACATCCAGGGGGGGAGTTCTCCGACGCTTACAACCCTCAACCCTGCATTCATCAACCCTTTCACGCCGGTGGTACACATATGTGGCCTCTCAGCGGATGGTCCTTAACCACTTCCCTACCATAATAATATGATGTCCGCAGGAGGGATCTCCCATACTGGCCGGGTGTCATATGACGTCCTCGGCTTCCCGGCTGTCTAGGGGGGGGGGGGGGCGCACTCCCGCCGTGTCACTCGGGAGCCGGTGTCCGTGCCCGGTGGCCGCGATATCCCCCGGGCACCCGCAATTGCCCGTTAACAGAGCAGGACCGTGAATCTGTGAGTGTAAACACAGATCCACGGTCCAGATCCAGGGGTGGTAAAACACACAGATCCACGTCCTGTCAGGGGAGAGGAGACCGATCCGTGTGTTCCCAGTACAGAGGAACACCGATCGGTCTCCTCCCCTTGTGAGTCCCCTCCCCCCCACAGTTATGCCTTGTACACACGGCCGGACATTCCGACGGAAAAGGTCCGATCAGATTATGTTGTCGGAAAATCCGATCGTGTGTGGGCTCTTTCGGACTTTTTCCATCGGAAATTTCAGACGGAACAAGTTTGAGAGCTGGATCTAAAATTTTTCGACAACAAGATCCGATCGGACTTTTTCCGATCGTTTGTAGAGAATTTCCGACGGACAAAGTGCCACACATGCTCGGATTAAATTACGAGACCAAAGCTATTGGCTACTAGCCTCTAGGTCAGGGGTGCCCAACCAGTGGCCCGCGGAGCCTTTTGATGTTGCCCGCGACCCCCTGCTCTGTGATGGAATAGAATACAGTTATTAATAGTAAGTTTATTACTAAAATCACAGTGTATATACGGGCATATCTGTTCTGCAGTGGTTACTGAGCTGTTTTTATAGTTAGTTAGGTTGAATAAAGACACCAGTCCATCCAGTTCAACCTGAGTGAGTGTCTACAATTTTCCCTTTCCCTGTACATTGCTACACCCACATCGGTCCCTATCCTCAAGGAGCCCACAATCCAAGGTCCCCAGGCATGTACTGGCCATCGGGACTACCGGGAGTTTCCCGGTGGGCCGATGGCTCAGTGGGCCACTCTGGTCTAAGGGGGCTGGTATTGGGACACTCTGGTCTAAGGGGGCTGGTATTGGGACACTCTGGTCTAAGGGGGCTGGTATTGGGACACTCTGGTCTAAGGGGGCTGGTATTGGGACACTCTGGTCTAAGGGGGCTGGTATTGGGACACTCTGGTCTAAGGGGGCTGGTATTGGGACACTCTGGTCTAAGGGGGCTGGTATTGGGACACTCTGGTCTAAGGGGGCTGGTATTGGGACACTCTGGTCTAAGGGGGCTGGTATTGGGACACTCTGGTCTAAGGGGGCTGGTATTGGGACACTCTGGTCTAAGGGGGCTGGTATTGGGACACTCTGGTCTAAGGGGGCTGGTATTGGGACACTCTGGTCTAAGGGGGCTGGTATTGGGACACTCTGGTCTAAGGGGGCTGGTATTGGGACACTCTGGTCTAAGGGGGCTGGTATTGGGACACTCTGGTCTAAGGGGGCTGGTATTGGGACACTCTGGTCTAAGGGGGCTGGTATTGGGACACTCTGGTCTAAGGGGGCTGGTATTGGGACACTCTGGTCTAAGGGGGCTGGTATTGGGACACTCTGGTCTAAGGGGGCTGGTATTGGGACACTCTGGTCTAAGGGGGCTGGTATTGGGACACTCTGGTCTAAGGGGGCTGGTATTGGGACACTCTGGTCTAAGGGGGCTGGTATTGGGACACTCTGGTCTAAGGGGGCTGGTATTGGGACACTCTGATCTAAGGGGGCTGGTATTGGGACACTCTGATCTAAGGGGGCTGGTATTGGGACACTCTGATCTAAGGGGGCTGGTATTGGGACACTCTGATCTAAGGGGGCTGGTATTGGGACACTCTGATCTAAGGGGGCTGGTATTGGGACACTCTGATCTAAGGGGGCTGGTATTGGGACACTCTGATCTAAGGGGGCTGGTATTGGGACACTCTGATCTAAGGGGGCTGGTATTGGGACACTCTGATCTAAGGGGGCTGGTATTGGGACACTCTGATCTAAGGGGGCTGGTATTGGGACACTCTGATCTAAGGGGGCTGGTATTGGGACACTCTGATCTAAGGGGGCTGGTATTGGGACACTCTGATCTAAGGGGGCTGGTATTGGGACACTCTGATCTAAGGGGGCTGGTATTGGGACACTCTGATCTAAGGGGGCTGGTATTGGGACACTCTGATCTAAGGGGGGTGCTGATGGGACACTCTGATCTAAGGGGGGTGCTGATGGGACACTCTGATCTAAGGGGGGTGCTGATGGGACACTCTGATCTAAGGGGGGTGCTGATGGGACACTCTGATCTAAGGGGGGTGCTGATGGGACACTCTGATCTAAGGGGGGTGCTGATGGGACACTCTGATCTAAGGGGGGTGCTGATGGGACACTCTGATCTAAGGGGGGTGCTGATGGGACACTCTGATCTAAGGGGGGTGCTGATGGGACACTCTGATCTAAGGGGGGTGCTGATGGGACACTCTGATCTAAGGGGGGTGCTGATGGGACACTCTGATCTAAGGGGGGTGCTGATGGGACACTCTGATCTAAGGGGGGTGCTGATGGGACACTCTGATGTAAGGGGGGGGCTGGTAATGGGACACTCTGATGTAAGGGGGGGGCTGGTAATGGGACACTCTGATGTAAGGGGGGGGCTGGTAATGGGACACTCTGATGTAAGGGGGGGGCTGGTAATGGGACACTCTGATGTAAGGGGGGGGCTGGTAATGGGACACTCTGATGTAAGGGGGGGGCTGGTAATGGGACACTCTGATGTAAGGGGGGGGCTGGTAATGGGACACTCTGATTTAAGGGGGCTGGTAATGGGACACTCTGATTTAAGGGGGCTGGTAATGGGACACTCTGATTTAAGGGGGCTGGTAATGGGACACTCTGATGTAAGGGGGGGGCTGGTAATGGGACACTCTGATGTAAGGGGGGGGCTGGTAATGGGACACTCTGATGTAAGGGGGGGGCTGGTAATGGGACACTCTGATGTAAGGGGGGGGCTGGTAATGGGACACTCTGATGTAAGGGGGGGGCTGGTAATGGGACACTCTGATGTAAGGGGGGGGCTGGTAATGGGACACTCTGATGTAAGGGGGGGGCTGGTAATGGGACACTCTGATGTAAGGGGGGGGCTGGTAATGGGACACTCTGATGTAAGGGGGGGGCTGGTAATGGGACACTCTGATGTAAGGGGGGGGCTGGTAATGGGACACTCTGATGTAAGGGGGGGGCTGGTAATGGGACACTCTGATGTAAGGGGGGGGGGCTGGTAATGGGACACTCTGATGTAAGGGGGTGCTGATGGGACACTCTGATGTAAGGGGGTGCTGATGGGACACTCTGATGTAAGGGGGTGCTGATGGGACACTCTGATGTAAGGGGGTGCTGATGGGACACTCAAAATTTAAGTGGGCCGGTATGAAGTCCAGGGCCAAATTTCTGTCCCAGTCCAGCCCTGAAGGTCCCCATTCATATACTAGGGCCAATTTTGGACAGAAGCCAGAAGCCAATTAACCTACCTGCATGTCTTTGGAGTGTGGGACGAAACCGGAGTACCCGGAGGAAACCCACGCAGACACATGGAGAACATGCAAACTCCAGGCAGGTAGTGTCATGGTTGGGATTTGAACCAGCGACCTTCTTATTGCTAGGTGAGAGTGCTAACCACTACACCACTGTGCCGCCCCTGTGCTTTCAAACTGATCCGCAGGTGCGGTGCAGTGCACCTAATAAGGGTTACCTGCACTGAGCCATAGGCCCCTTTCACACGGTCTGTCCGACCCAATTGGACCCCTCATTTTCTGTCCCTGTGACAACTGGATTTTGAAAACCGAGTTGTCGTGGAAAAAAGGATTGGCGATATTGGGGTCAATTCACTAAGAGCTAAATGATGGCTAATAATACGAGGTAAAATACTCCATTCACCTCTAAAGAGTAGCAGATGTAAATGGACTTGTGTCAGTTTACAAACGCCTACCTCCAATCCGATCCGCAAAAAAAAGGAAGTAGAGTGGGCTGTCATGCACCCGCTCCGCTCATGGCGGCCCGCAGCCGGTTACCAAGTCGCTTAGGTGGCCCTCGCTCTTCAAAAGGTTGGGCACACCTGCTCTACGTAGTCCCGTCGTATGCAGCGAACATCGCCTCGTTTCGAACGATCGGATTTTCCGACAACTTCGTCCGGCCGTGTGTATGCAACACAAGTTTCCTCCAAAATCAGACGGATTTTGTGGTCGGAATGTCCGATCGTGTGTACAGGGCATTAGAATTACTCCCTAGGAAAAACACATTTAACCTCCTTGATCGTCCCCCCTAGTGTTAACTGCTTCCTGGCCAGTGACATTTATACAGTAAATCGGTGCATTTTTATAGCACTAATCGCTGTATAAATGTGAATGGTCCCAAAATAGTGTTAAAAGTGTCTGATGTGTCCGCTGCAATCACGATATAAAAAAAAAAAAAATAAATTATAGGAAAAAAATAAAAATAAAAAAAACACACGCCATAAAAATAATCGCCTATTTTGTAGATGCAATAAATTTTGCGCAAACCAATCAATATACGCTTATTGTGATTTTTTTTTTTACCAAAAATATGCAGAAGAATACGTATCGGCCTAAAGTGAGGAAAAAATTAAATAAAAAATAAAAATAAAAAATTAGGATATTTATTACAGCAAAAAGTAATTTTTTTATAACATGACACTCTTCTTTTGTTTATAGCGCAAAAAAATAAAACATAAAGACGCAGGAGGTGATCAAATACCACCAAAAGAAAGCTCTATTTGTAGGGAAAAAAGTGATGTCAATTTTGTTCGGGAGCCACGTCGCACGACCGCGCAATTGTCAGTTACAGCGATGCAGTGCCGAATCGCAAAAGACGCTCTGGTCTTTGGGCCACCAAATGGTCCGGGGCTGAAGTGGTTAAAAAAAAAAAAAAAAAAAAAAAAAAAAAAAAAATGCTGGCCAAACTATACAGACACTGACGGCTGCCCCAAAAACTAACCCTGGCACTGACCTAGATCAAAACTTGATCTAGGAATTTTCTTTACTTTTTTATTTAATTTTCTTTTCGCTCTGCAAGTAGTGAGTGAGAGAAACACAGAGGGTGGGCTTGATGGTGACTGATCACTGTGGGTAGCCAATGGGAGGCTACCATAGCGATCAGGCGAGCCAGAATCTGGAGTTTTGGGTTTCTGATTGTTAGGCCGTGGGGGCTCTTGGCGAGGAGATGCTCATACATGCGGCGGCTCCATTCATTTGGGTGCAGTGTTGTATGACCGCGCAATTGTCATTCAAAATGCGACAGCGCTGAAAAACTGGAAAAATTGGCCTGGGCAGGAAGGGGGCTGAAAATGCCCGGAAATTGAAGGGGTTAATATGTCCTTATAGGTGAACCAGAACGTATACGGAGCTGTACGGAATGTAAACAATGTGAAAAATAAAACAGCTGTCTACAAAACGAGGTTCAAAATAGTTGACACGTGAACTGAGTGACATAGTAAAAAAAATAAAAAAATAAAATAAAAAAAAACACGTGACCAAACTTGCAGGTAAGTGACCCACCACCAGAGAGTCCAAAAGGCTTACCAGAACGATTGAACCCAAATAAGGTGTACACCCAAAGGGTCAATCAGGCTTGTGGGGCTACACACCCAAGGGGAACTGTCGCAATGGGCACGACCTCCAACCAGAAGACCAACTCCAACAGTGGAGACCTCAATGGGGTAGGTTTTTAGACAAAAAAAAAAAACAGGTGGATTGTTTCTCCAATGAGATATATTTATAAAAAAGAAAAAAAAAAAAAAAAAAAAAAAAAAAAAAAGTAGGCACATAGTGTAATTCCGCTTAAAATCGGAAGTTATTTATTTATAAAAAAAGGAGTAAATACTAGACATGTGCATTCTTTTTCGTCCAAATTTTCGTGTATTTTCGTTATAGTTTTAAGAAACGACAGCGAACGCGCAGAATCCGACATAAACAAATGCTTTATCTTCGTTTTCATTGTGACAGCAGTTCGATTCAACATGACGCTGACAAAAGCAATCTGTGTCCATCGAACCTGTGGTCGAATGTGCCTAACCTTAGCTCTATTAGTCCAAGATTATTCGACAGAGAGAGAAAAGATTCGAGAGAGAGAGAGAGAGAGAGAGAGAGAGAGAGAGAGAGAGAGAGAGAGAGAGAAAAATTAGACAGAGAGAGAGAGAGAGAGAGAGAGAGAGAAAAGATTCGACAGAGAGAGAGAAAAAGATTCGACAGAGAGAGAGAGAGAAAAAAAGATTCGACAGAGAGAGAGAGAGAAAAAAAGATTCGACAGAGAGAGAGAGAGAGAGAGAAAAGATTCGACAGAGAGAGAGAGAGAAAAGATTCGACAGAGAGAGAGAGAAAAGATTCGACAGAGAGAGAGAAAAGATTCGACAGAGAGAGAGAAAAGATTCGACAGAGAGAGAAAAGATTCGACAGAGAGAGAGAGAAAAAAAGATTTGACAGAGAGAGAGAGAGAGAAAAAAAGATTCAACAGAGAGAGAGAAAAAAGATTCGACATAGACAGAAAGGATTCAACATTATAGAGACAAAAAAGGTCGAATGTGCCTAACCTAACTCTATTAGTCCAAGATTATTCGACATGGAGAGAAAAGATTTGACATGAAGATTCCACGAAGCAGTCACCACGAGCGGACATTTTTTGGTCAAATGCTCCGCCCATAGGCTATAGAAGAATTCTAATGTTGGTTGACTACTAATAATAATTAATAAATATAATTACTAGTGTCATACAACATTAGAATTCTACTACAGCTTGTAGGCGGAACATTCGACCGGAAATGTACGATTGCGGCGTCGTACAGTTTAGCTGCTCCCTCGAATCTTCTTAGAACATTCGACAGACACCATCAGCCTTCAATGACAGATTCAACCTTAATTATTTCAGATTTTCGTACGAATGTTTTTTTTTTTAACTAAACAAAATAAATAAAAACTAATTTCTGGAGTAACTAAATATATTTATTTTTCAGACGAAAATGAAATTCCGAAACGAAACATTTCAGTGTGCACATGTCTAGTAAATACACTAAAAAAAGCTTAAAATACAAAAACAGTGACTTCAGCAGAGCGTCCCGACCTGTAAAATGTAAACCTCTTAAAAAAGGGACGGGAGGCACCGGCATTAACCACTTTACATTCGTCCTATAGCTCTCTGCTACAGGGCGGCACCTGTGTGCCGGATCAATATTTTATATTATAATTAGGGCTGTTACTGATTTAAAAATGTTGTGTTCGATTAATCGATTTTTCGATTAATTGACTAATTTCGATTAATTATAACGCACATACGGATCCAACTACTAGCTGATCTCCTTGCATTGCAGCTCTGCATTAGTCAGTGGTAAATGTGGTATACACTATATACAATCACCTGACACTTTCGTTTCCACAATCCATGACTTAACTTCACAGTTCACACAAACGTTTTAAATTCAAACTGTAGCACTGATGTAAGTAATCTTTTTTTTCCACAGTAGCGTGACAATCCCTCCACCTCCGGTCTAACTAATCACTCTCACCTTATGGCATGGACCCCTGTGCACACAGGTGGTCATGCATGCGGGTATTAAAAGGGTTAACATGGACCAAAAACTTCTCTCACAATCTCAGGTCATGGGTAGAAAGAAAAGATCTCAGTGCTCACCGCTTAAGTATAAAAGATTTAATTTTTGTGTTCAAACACAAACTACTCACATAAAGATGATAAAAACACAGCATGTAAAGCCGACAATCGTGTTAGTTTTGTAGGGCAGCAGCGGGTGGCGTCTTGCATAGCTCCTCCCCCGTACACGTTACGTTCAATCAGAAACTTCAACGTCACCGGACTCCTCCCCCCTTCCCTTCCTTAGCAGACGGAGGCACTTGGGGAAGGGGGGAGGAGTCCGGTGACGTCGCCGGATCTCCGGCGGAACTCCCTGAAGACCCGGGAAGTCGGCGGAGAGGTGAGTACCGATCAAAAGAATTTTGATCGATCAAAAAAATTTAACGATTAATCGAGGAATTAATCTTTAATTTTCACAGCCCTAATTATATATATTATACACACATATATATATACACTTGCCTACTGGGCACTTAAACCCCCCTCCTGCCCAGACCAATTTTCAGCCATCGGTGCTCTCACACTTTGAATGACAATTACTCAGTCATGTAACACTATACCCAAATTATTATTTTTTTGTCCCTTTTTTCACACAAACTGAGCTTTCTTTTGGTGGTATTTGACCTCTGGGTTATTTATTTTTTTGCGCTATAAAACAAAAGAAGACCGAAAATTTTGAACAAAAATGCATTTTGCTCGGTTTCTGTGACAACATTTTGCAAATTATTAATTTTTCTTCATAAATTTTGGCCACAATTTATACTGCTACGTATATATTTGATAAAAATAACCCAAATTAGTGGATATTATTTGGTCTTAGTGAAAGTTGGAGAGTCCACAAGCTGTGGTGCGAATCATACAAAATTGATCACATCTGATGTACTGGTGGCCGATCTCGCTTCTTGTGACCCGAACAAGTCAGGAAAGTACAAATACCCCCCAAATGACCCCTTTTTGGAAAGTAGACATTCCAAGGTATTTAGTAAGAGGCATGGGGCATGGTGAGGTTTTTGATGTTATCATTTCTTCTCGCAATTCTTTGCAAAATTAAGATTTTTTTTTTTTTTTTTTTTTTTTTTTACACAAAATTGTCATTGTAATAGGTTATTTCTCTCACATGACATGTGTATACCACAAATGACACCCCAAAATACATTCTGCTACTCCTCCTGAGTATTACAATACCACATGTGTGGGACTTTTTCACAGCCTGGCCACATAGAGAGGCCCAACATGCAGGGAGCGCCATCACGTGTTCTAGGAGCATAAATTACACATCTAACTTGTTGACTACTTATTACACTTTTGAAGGCCCCGGAGCACCAGGACAATGACACGTGACACTGATGACAGATGCACTAATACGTGGCACTGATGACAGATGCACTGATACGTGGCACTGATGACAGGTGACACTAATAACAGATGGCATGTGACACAGACAGCTGGCACTGGGGACAGGTGGCACCGACAGGTACTGTGGGCACTGTGTTGTGTTAGTGTGGCACTGTAGTTTATGATTTTTTTTCAGTCACGCTGCAGCACGTGATCTCTGGGTGAGGAGGGAGAGCCGACAACGAGAGATGATTTCATATGTTTACATCTCTCATTGGACACTCCGACCGAGTGCTAAATGGCCGCTGTGATTGGCTGTGTCCAAGGGACGCGGTCAACACAGATTTCCCCCGATGCGCGGCCACGGCGGCGCGCAGGGAGGAAGTAGACAGGAGGACGTCCATGGACGCCCTCCTGGCAATTGAGCGCCGTGCTGTAGCCGTCTTTCGGCTATAGCACGGGCGTGTAGTTGATACTTTCAGTGTGAAAGCACTCGGGGGCTGTAGCGCCTGTAAAGCTCCTCAGTGTGAAAGTAGCCTTAGTGTCTCTGATTGTTCACTGCAGTATAGCAGTCACGATATATAAAAAAAAATAAAAAAAATAAAAAAAAATCGCTGATCGCCATCATTGCTGGTAAAAAAAAAAAAAAAAAAAAATATATGCTACAAAACTTTTGCACAAACGAATCAACATGTAGTGGAACCTTTGTTTACGAGTAACACGGTTAACAAGCATAATCCAAAGTTCCACTGTACAATTATTTTACCAAAAATATGCAACAGAATACATATTGACCTAAATTTATGAAGAAATTTTTTTTTTTAAATATTGCATATTTTATGGCAGAAAGTTGAAAATTTATATTATATATAAAAAAAAACAAACACACATACATTATATATATATATAGATAGATAGATAGAGAAAGAGAGAGAGAGAGAGAGAGAGAGAGAGAGAGAGAGAGAGAGAGAGAGAGAGAGAGAGAGAGAGACATACACACTTTTATTTTATTTTTTTAACAACTGTTGGTATTTATTTATTTTTTGTTTATAGCCCAAAAAATATAAAAACCGCAGAGGTGATCAAATCCCACCAAAAGAAAGTTCTATTTGTGGGGGAAAACGAATGACAAAATTTTATGTGGCTTTATTTTTTTTTATTTTTTGCACGACCGTGCAATTGTCAGTTACAGTAACGCAGTGCTATATCGCAAAAAATAAAAAAAAATAGCCAAATGGCCTGGTCATGAAGTGGGGTAAATCTTTCGGGAGGTCAATAATTACGTATTAATAAATTGCAAGCAGGCTGCAACTAACGATTATTTTCATAATCGATTAATCGGCTGATTATTTTTTCGATTAATCGGATAAAATCACGAAAAAAACGTCATGTTCAATTTTTTCGTTTATTTAAACGTAAAATGAAAAAACTGGGACACCAATGATGGGGCACTATTCTCCCCCCCCCCACTGACACCAATGATGGGGCACTATTCCCCCCACTGACACCAATGATGGGGCACTATTCCCCCCCCCCCACTGACACCAATGATGGGGCACTATTCCCCCCACTGACACCAATGATGGGGCACTATTCCCCCCCCCACTGACACCAATGATGGGGCACTATTCCTCCCACTGACACCAATGATGGGGTACTATTCCCCCCCCCCACTGACACCAATGATGGGGCACTATTCCCCCCCCCACTGACACCAATGATGGGGCACTATTCCTCCCACTGACACCAATGATGGGGTACTATTCCCCCCCACACTGACACCAATGATGGGGCACTATTCCCCCCCACACTGACACCAATGATGGGGCACTATTTCCCCCCACTGACACCAATGATGGGGCACTATTCCCCCCACTGACAGGGCACTATCCCCCCCCACTGACACCAATGATGGGGCACTATTTCCCCCCACTGACACCAATGATGGGGCACTATTCCCCCCACTGACACCAATGATGGGGCACTATTCCCCCCACTGACACCAATGATGGGGCACTATTCCCCCCCACTGACACCAATGATGGGGCACTATTCCCCCCCGACAGCAATGATGGGGCACTATCCCCCCCCCACTGACGTCAATGATGGGGCACTATCCCCCCCCCCACTGACGTCAATGATGGGGCACTATCCCCCCCCCCCACTGACGTCAATGATGGGGCACTATCCCCCCCCACTGACGTCAATGATGGGGCACTATTCCCCCCACTGACACCAATGATGGGGCACTATTCCCCCCACTGACACCAATGATGGGGCGTTATTCCTCCCACACTGGTGTTTCGGGGGGGGGGGGGGGGGGGAATAATAAAGCCACATTGGTGTTTCAGCCGGGGGGGGGGGATAGTGCCGCATCATTGGTGTCCCCGGGAGGCGCTACTCCTCCCAGGGACACCAATGATGGAGCACCATTCCCCCCCCAGAAACACCAATGGGGCTCTATTATTCCCCCCCCTGCAGAAGCACCAATGTGGCTCTATTCCCCCCCCTCTCCCTCCCAGAAAAGCAAATGACGATGGGACACTGAATGTGGTGTGTGTGTTACAACTTTTAGCCGATAGCTGCTACCTTTTTACACACTCTGTGTGCAGCTCGCACTCGCTTCTCTGTTCCCTCGAGGCAGCAGCGGGCGGGGCTGAGATCTGTGACATCAGCGAGGAGGAGAGGCGTGCCCGCGGACGCGCAGCGGCGAGTGCGTGCCTGGTCACAGAGAGCGCCGCCGAGGACGGATGACATAGGACAAGAGGATTTATTTCGTTTTTTTTTTCAACTAACAGACAGGCGGAAGGTGCGGACCAACTAATCGATAATGAAAATCGCTGACAACGATTTTCATTATCGATTATTATCGATAATATCGAATAATCGTTGCAGCCCTAAAAGCAGTCTAAGCACCTGAAAAGTGACCTTTATAGTCCCCATGCAGCAGAGCCAATAAGTTGTGCCGATATACTAACAAGGAACATATTGATAGGAGGAGAGAACAGAGTGACGGCTGAGCTCAGTCTGCTGCTTCTCCTTTCACTGTCCAGTCACAGGGTGGGAGGGGAGGGGAGGGGGGAGGGGGAAAGAGACAAGACCAGTAGGTGTTACTAAACTGCAGCGGAGAAAAATGAAGGTCTCCTAAATGTCACAGCTACCAAGTAATTTTGGCCTTAGAGAGCTAAAGCTGAGCAGTGATAGGAGGAGATGCCAGAACCTCACCACCCGGGTCAGGAGCTTCAGACTTTTCTCACTGATGTCGTTACTGACAGCAATGGACAAGGTTTCCAAAGCTGGAACATCAAATCTGTAAAATAAGAGAGACAAAAGTATTAAAACTCTTTTTTTTTAAAGAGGAGCTGCAGTCTGTTCACATAAATTTGTAATAAAAACATCTTTTGCCATTCTGCAGCTTCCCTCCAACCACTTTACATATTATTTTATATATACTGTTATTCTGTACTTGCCCAATATGCTGCAGAAATCTCCCTCCGCTGAGTCTGGCTGCATCCATTTTAACTGTGGGCAGCTGAAGCTGCTGCCTGTTCCCTTTATGGATTTACACAGAGGCACACCTCCAGCTCTGCAGCTCTCATTGGCCCTCTTATGACTCTCCTCCCTCTCCCTTCCTGGCCAAACTCTCACGAGAGTGAGAGAGCTGTGTATGATGTCATAAGCCTAGGCTAATGACCAATTCCCCGTAGCTGTACGGTTTAAGACCCCATTCACACCTAAGCGTTGTGTAGCTTGACGCCCTGAAGCTACAAAACGCTGGAGGGGAAAAAAATCCATTATTCTCAATGGAGATGGTTCACATCTCCACTCCAAGTCGCCTGAAGCTCAAACAAGTTCCGGACCCCGCGAATCGGGCTGATTTGGGCGTTTTTCCTCTTTTAACATTGGTGACCTTTTGCCCTGCACAAATTCGCGGCAATTCGCTGTAAAAAACGCGGTAAAAAACGCTGCGAATCGCGGTAAAAAGACGCCGCAAAAAACGCTTGAAAAGCTACGCTCAGGTGTGAATGCAGCCTTAGGGCTATGCGTGCGGCCGACAGCTGCGATGTCCGGGTGACCACTTCTCAGAGAGGCAGAAAAGAGGGTCTGTCAATGTAAGCAGACAGGTCCCCGTTCTGTCAGGGAAGTAGAGAGAGAGAGATCTGCTGTTTCTAGTGATCAGGAACAGCGATCTCTCTGTACTCCGTCAGTACACTGCCCCCGCAGTTAGAAAAACCTCCCTATGACACACTTAACCCCTTGATCGCCCCCCCCAGTGGTAACCCCTTCCCTGCCAGTGACATTTATACAGTAATCAGTGGCTATTTTTAGCTCTGATCGCTGTCACTGGTCCCCAAAAAAAAAGGTGTCAAGTGTCTGATCTGTCCGCCACAATGTCGCAGTCCCAAAATAAATAAATAATAACAATAAAAAAAAAGCTGATCACCGCCATTACTAGTAAAAAAAAAAAAAAAAAAATGTCATAATGGAAATGCCATTAATATATCCTCTATTTTGTAGATGCTATAACTTTTGCGCAAACCAATCAATACACTTATTGCGATTATTTGAAGGGGCAAATCTTCCGGTCCTTAACCACTTAACGACCAGCGCACGCCGATGTGCGTCCTATTTTTGAAGAGGGATATCTCGGTAACGGCAGCAGCTGCTGCCACAACCGAGATATCCATCTCTTCAGGCGCCGGTCGTCTGTACGATGACGGTGGTCTCTGCGGCGGATTCGCCGCGAGATCACCGCTATCGGTGGCGGGAGAGGTGCCACCCCCCTCTCCCGCCGCTTATCGGAGCCGTCGGTAGCGATCGGGTCCTTTTCCTAGCTGGGTATGGAGACGAGTGAGGCTAAGATGGCCCCCACTCGTCTCTATACCATAGGAGGGCGGAAGCGACGTCAAAACATCCGCCCATACCTCTTAAAGGTATATTTTTTTTTAATGTCATTTTTTCAAATGCCTTTTTTTTTTTTTTTTTGCATTTTAGTCCAAATATGAGATCTGATGTCTTTTTGACCCCCCCCAGATCTCATATTTAAGAGGACCTGTCATGCTTTTTTCTATTACAAGGGATGTTTACATTCCTTGTAATAGGAATAAAAGTGATCCATTTGTTTTGTTTTTTTAAACAGTGTAAAAATAAATAAAATCAATTAAAATAAATAAGAAATTTTTTTTTTTTTTTTAAAAACACCCCGTCACGACGAGCTCACGCACAGAAGCGAGCGCATACGTGAGTAGCGCCCGCATATGAAAACGGTGTTCAAACCACACATGTGAGGTATCGTTGTGATCGGTAGAGCGAGAGCAATAATTCTAGCCCTAGACCTCCTCTGTATCGCAAAAAATGCAACCTGTAGAATTTTTTAAATGTCGCTTATGGAGATTTTTTGAGGCTAAAAGTTTGACGCCAATCCACGAGCGGGGCGCAATTTTGAAGCGTGACATGTTGGGTATCAATTTACTCGGCGTAACATTATCTTTCACAATATAAAAAAAAAAATTGGGCTAATTTTACTGTTGTCTTATTTTTTTATTCAAAAAAGTGAATTTTTTCCAAAAAAAAAGTGCACTTGTAAGACCGCTGCGCAAATACGGTGTGAAAAAAAGTATTGCAATGACCGCCATTTTATTCTCTAGGGTGTTAGAAAAAAAAAAAAAAAACAATATAAAATGTTTGGGGGTTCCAAGTAATTTTCTAGCAAAAAAATAAATAAAACAGTTTTAAACATGTAAACACCAAATCTGAAAAAGAGGCCTGGTCCTTAAGTGGTTAAAGAAGACATTTCAGAGCAGCAATAAAAGACTCGCACCCCTCCTGAATACAGGCGCTCACCTCTCCGCACAGAGCCTGAATATTTTGCGAACCTCCACAGACTGCCTGGCCAGGTCTCCGCTGTCCAGCCGAACGCCAACTGCCTTGTACCCGAGCTGATGTAATGCCAGGGCCACTGCACAGAAGTTGGGTACACCGCTCCTGCCAAGCAACAAAAGGGATGGGGGTGACATTACTTATGACCTTCCCAAAGCCTCAGCTATTCCTTTCACAGACATTAGAGTGTAAGCTCCTCAGATGCTGGTATAACCTCAGTGTTTTCTGTACAGCACTGCTGTTTATGTCAGAGCTATAAATGTATAATAATAAGAATAATAATAGTGTTTGAGAAGGGACATTAGAGTGTAAGCTCCTCTGGTGCAGAAACTGATGTGAATGGCTCAATGTTTTCTGTAAAGCAGAGGTCCTCAAACCCTGGGCCACATGGAAGGTGGCCTTTTCGAGTGAGCCAGCACAACTTGCAATACCACCCTCCAACCACTAGAGTCCGCACCCTCTCCCAGCACCACTTTCCACCATGAGAATTTATTCACAGTGCCCAAAGCCGCCAAACCGTGCCCAACTACTACACCAGACAGCGCTCAGTCCCCACCTAGTCCACCACAGCAGGACAGATGCTCCCGCTCACACCGCAAGACTTCCAGTGAGTTTGCATGGAATTACCCTTTATGAGGCTGTATTGGGCAGAGGCCACACTGTATTGGGCACTGGTCACGCTGCACTGTACACAAGCCACACTGTATTGGGCACAGGCCACGCTGCATTGGGCACAGATGAGGCTGTATTGGGCAGAGGCCATGCTGCATTGGGCACAGATGAGGCTGAATTGGGCAGAGGCCATGCTGTATTGGGCACAGGCCACGCTGCATTGGGCACAGATGAGGCTGTATTGGGCAGAGGCCATGCTGCATTGGGCACAGATGAGGCTGAATTGGGCAGAGGCCATGCTGTATTGGGCACAGGCCACGCTGCATTGGGCACAGATGAGGCTGAATTGGGCAGAGGCCATGCTGTATTGGGCACAGGCCACGCTGCATTGGGCACAGATGAGGCTGTATTGGGCAGAGGCCATGCTGCATTGGGCACAGATGAGGCTGAATTGGGCAGAGGCCATGCTGTATTGGGCACAGGCCACGCTGCATTGGGCACAGATGAGGCTGTATTGGGCAGAGGCCATGCTGCATTGGGCACAGATGAGGCTGAATTGGGCAGAGGCCATGCTGCATTGGGCACAGATGAGGCTGAATTGGGCAGAGGCCATGCTGCATTGGGCACAGATGAGGCTGAATTGGGCAGAGGCCATGCTGCATTGGGCACAGATGAGGCTGAATTGGGCAGAGGCCATGCTGCATTGGGCACAGATGAGGCTGTATTGGGCAGAGGTCACGCTGCATTGGGCACAGATGAGGCTGAATTGGGCAGAGGCCATGCTGCATTGGGCACAGATGAGGCTGTATTGGGCAGAGGCCACGCTGCATTGGGCACAGGCGAGGCTGCACTGATGGATTAATCTTTATTTTTGTAAATTAATTCTACATAAAACATTCAAGTGTCATTTCATGAGATCATTTATGAGGGCATATTTAGGGGTGGCCTTACGGGCGGGGCATGGTAGGGGTTGGGTGGGGCAAACTGGTGGCGAGTAACCCTTAAGGTCTGGCTAGTAGCTCATGACTTGAAATTTTTAGCCCCTCGATAGAGAGTACCAGAGCTCATGTTTTTATAATTGCACTTTTTTGAAACTTTATGTCAATTTGTATCCCTAAAATATATATTTATATATATATATGCAATTTACTTATTTTGTACTTTTTGCTGCCTAAGAGCCCCTGGGAGTTTTTTTTTCAATAATAATAATAATGTACGACTTTGGTGGGGGTGGGGGGGGTCTTTACAGTATAAGCCCCTTGGGTGAAGAGACTGATGCGACTGGCTCAGTGATCTCTGTACAGCACTGCAGTATATGTCAGAGCTATATAAATGCATATTATTATTATACATTTATATAGCTCTGACATATACTGCAGTGCTGTACAGAGATCACTGAGCCAGTCACATCAGTCTCTGTACCAGAAGAGCTTACACTCCTAATATCCCGCCACAGTTACACACTATTATTATTATTATTAATAGTGTGTAATTGTGGGGGGGGGGGGGGGGTGTTAGGAGTGCAAGCTCTTCTGGTACAGAGACTGGTTCAGTGTTCTCTGTACAGCACTGCGGTATACGATAGAGCTATATAATATTTTTATTATAATAATAATAATAAATAGTGTGTGACTGTGGGGGGGACATTAGAGTGTAAGCTCCTCTGGTGCGGCTGTGAATGGCTCAGTGCTCTCTTATTAGGAACTGGAAAGAGCGCAGTGTGGGGGGAGAAGAACGGCAAAGCATAAAGTGCACAAGGCCTGCGTCCCATTCACCTCTTACATCATGACACTGTAGGTATCCACCACTACCAGGAAGCCGAGAGGGAAAGCGATGGCGTACGATATGAAAGCTGCCAGTTCGCCTGCGTTTGTGCTGTGCGGAGGCATCATCTTCAGGAGCTGGCACACTTTCTCCAACCACGTCTGAGAGAGCTTCAGGAAGTCTACCTCCTCCTGGCCGCCTGCTGGCCGCAGAGCCTTGAAGAAAGAAGAAAAATGTCAGCAAAAATGGCCAACCCTACCATTACTAGAGAGGAAAGAAGGAGGAGGAGGAGGAGGAGGAGGAGGAGGAGGAGGAGGAGGAGGAGGAGGAGAGAAGGAAGAAAGAAAGAAGAAAGAAAGAAAGAAAGAAAAAGAAGAAGAAGAAAGGAAGCAAGAAGAAGCAAGAAGAAGCAAGAAGGAAGAAGGAAGAAAGAAGAAGAAGAAAGAAGAAAGAAGAAGGAGGAGGAAGGAGAAGGAAGGAGGAGGAGGAAGAAGAAGAAGGAAGAAGAAGGAAGAAGAAGGAAGGAGGAAGAAGGAGTTTACCGGGCGCTGCACTTCATCTATAGAGGAGAAAGAAGTCACGTAAGAGTGAGCCACGGTACCGGCCACGGGGATGCCGAATCTCTTTCCTGCCAAGACATTGCTGGTGCAATCAAAGCCTGGATATGGACACAAAAGATGATCAGAAAAGGGACAACATGCGGCTTGGGTCTCAATTAAAACATTATTAAAGTGTATGTAAGAAAAACAAACAAATGTTCAGTACATTTCTCCAATACATGCACATTTCCCCAGGAGCTTTCCAGTAAGCGCCTAACTTTATGCAGTGAGCTAGCAACTGCCTCTGCTGCACCGATATCCCAAGCAGTGTTGTCACCCAGAGAGCTTTCCTCTGCTGGACTACAGAAGACATCCCACTAACATGGAGGTTGTGATAGGGGAGGTGTTCTGTAGTAAATTTCTGCAACACAAAGTCAATAGCTCACTGGATTTCTGGCAATAGTAGTGTTCTTCCTGCAACAGAAAGTTAGGACCCATCAAATTTTTGGCAATAAAACATTTCACTAAAATGCTTCAAGAGTATCCACGTTGCTAGAACTTGGGCACTCTCCCTTTCATTAGGGCTAAAATTGATTACGCATTGGAAATTTTATAGATAGGCGACTTCTACCCTCATATTGATTTGTGTTCCCAAACCCAAGACCCTATCGCGACCCCTTGCATCAACCAACTGGAAGAACTGGGTCTCCAGCAACTGATAAAGACTCCCACACATGGGTCAGGGGTCATTAACCCCCGGGCCGTAGACTGTTTGCAGCCAGGCCGCAAAGGCTGCACTGTCTGACGAGCGGCGGCGGAGCGAGCAGAGAGATGACATCATCTCTCACCGCCCGACCGCATCACCGCTGTTCCGTGCTCACAGCGGGGCCGCCATACTGAGGCAAGCGAGCAGAGAGATGAGATTATCTCTCACCGCCCGCATCGCCGCTCTTCTACGCTCACAGCGGGGTTCTATAATGCTGGAGGTGAGACAAAGGAGCAGAGAGATGAGATAATCTCTCACTACCGGCGCCCCCCCCCCATTACCACTGTTCTCCCTTACTACCCACTACTCCAAGCTTGCCTCTGAACTAATGCACACACCTGTGCTGTCACCACTGCAGTGACACCACTGCCACCACTGGCAGGTGACAATCCACATCTGGTGGCAAATGACAAGCTGCATTTGATGGCAGGTGACGTGGCAAGTGACAATCCAAATCTGGTGGCAGGTGACGTGGCAAGGGACAAAATGCATCTGGTGGCAGGTGACGTGGCAAGTGACAAGCTGCATATGAAGGCAGGCGATGTGGCAAGTGACAAGCTGCATATGAAGGCAGGCGATGTGGCAAGTGAAAAGTCGCATCTGGTGGTAGGTGACGTGGCAAGTGACAAACTGCATCTGGTGACATGCGACGTGGCAAGTGACAAGCTGCTTCTGAAGGCAGGCAACGTGGCAAGTGACAATCCACATCTGGTGGCAGATGACGTGGCAAAGGACAAAATGCATCTGGTGACAAGCGACGTGACAAGCTGCATCTGAAGGCAGGCAACGTCGAAAGTGACAATCTGCATCTGGTGACAGGCAACGTGGAAAGTGACACTCTGGCACATTCTGCATTATGGTGAGCTGAACTATTTCATTATATATTACAATGTAATAATAGAAATAATGCGCTTCAATCATCCTGACATCATATCAATGATGGTGCCGGGATGATTGAAGCGCCAACGCCAGCCATTGCCCCCGATAAATTGTCCGCGAAAAAGCCGCATACATCCCCGGGCCTTGGCACAATTTTCTTCAACAGCGCCGGTCCCCGGTGCCAAAAAGGTTGGGGACCACTGGGTCAGGACACACCCTGGACCTCATCTTCAAACAAAATATTGACATCAACATACTAGACAACATGACATTACCATGGGCGGACCACCACGTCATCAAATTCAAATACTCCTCCAACATCGCCCATGCAAAAAAAACGGAAACCTGCAACAACAACGCACTGGACCAGATCGCAGAGACTATACTCCGAAACCTTCAAAACCATTTTATCCAAGAAGATAACAACACTGAATTTAAGCCATTCATCGGAGCAAACACTCAACACCCTGAACAAGGCATTACTACAATCTGCAGTAGCTCCAAAACGCAGGACGCTCATCAGTAAAAAAAAAATAAAAAAAATAAAATAAAAAAACCTTGGGATGGTTTAATGGCTCCCTCTCTCTACTAAAACAAGAACGCAGAAGAGCTGGAAGAACATGGAGAAAAATTCCCACCGAGGAAAACCACTCAAACTAAAAATCTTCAAAGCTAAAAAGGATAATTTCTCATTCACTATCTCAACGGCATTAAACCGCCCACGGGAACATTTTAAAATAGTCACTCAATGGATGAACCCGGAATGCTTAGAGCCCCCAGCAAACGAAACCCAAGATTACTGCAATAAACTGTCAGACTTTTTCATCAACAAAATCAAAACCATCAGGAAAACAATTCATCAGAAAAAAAAACAACCAACCGCAGCCAACACAAGCAAAAAGAAGATATCTACACCAACATTCCACAACCGCCAAAGTTTTCTCTGACCCCAATTACCGCGGACACCACTACAAACATCATCAAAAAAACTTTGAGACAGTACATCACCGATTGACATCATCCCCACAAAACTCCTGAAAGAATGTTCCGACATCGTGGCTCCCACTATAACGCACATCATAAACCAGTCGTTTCAAGAAGGGATTGTTCCGGGCGCCCTCAAACAAGGCATCATCAAACCCCTGCTAAAGAAACCTAGCCTCGACCCCCAGGACCCAAACAACCGTAGGCCGATAACCAGGGCAGTCGCTTGCGGAGTCCTTCAAGGATCGCCCTTGTCACCAGTCTCTTCAACATATACATCCGCCCACTCCTTTAAATCATCAGATTATCAGACCTCTGCTTCCACTCAACTTTACTTCCGTATCACCGGACAAAGAGACCATCATCAACAACTGGAAAATTGCCTCACTTTGATAGAAGACTGGATGACCACTAACCCCCACAAACTCAACGCATCAAAAACAGAGCTTCTTATCCTACACGCAAACCATAATTCCCGAACCAAGACGTCCTGGACACCACCCACCATCTTTGGGCAGACCATCTCCCCAAAGACCAAGGCCAAGAGTCTCGGGGTCATTTTTGACTCACAAACGTCAATGGATGCTCAAATAGGATCTGTAGTCAGTGGTTCTCACCATCTGCTCCACCTGCTACGCAGACTCATCCCTTTCATCCCAAAGAATGACAAAGCAGTGGTAGTTGGAACAGTCATTAATTCACGACTTGACTACGCAAACTCCCTTTACAAAGGATTACCCCAATATCAACTTGCACGATTATAACTCATCCAAAACATGGCGGCAAGGCTGATAACAGGAAAAAAAACCCTGGGAATCAATCTCCCCTTCCCTGAGGAGCCTACATTGGCTAACCATAAAGAACACATTCAAGACCCTCTGCCTCACCTACAAATGCATGCATGGAGACGCTCCTCATTACCTACTTTAGAAAATAAAACGCTAAACACCTAACCGCAGTCTTCGATCACCTAACAAAAACCTCCTCCTCGTTCCCAAATCTCGGTACAAATCAAAGGGGGATCGGAGATTCGCTGTCCAAGGACCACGGCTATGGAACGCTCTACCAACCATCATCCGCTTGGAAGAAAACCACCAGGCCTTTAGGAAAAAAAACTCAAGACCTTCCTCTTCTAGAAGCTGGACAACAAAGCTCTTCACAGCGCCTTGAAGCGATCAAGTTTGCGTTGTGCGCTATACAAATATTTAATTCATTCACTCTAAGCCGCTCAGAAACACTGTTTCTGAGTGTCTCCAAGCGCATCCAAGTGTCTCCTACCCCCCCCCCCCTGGCCACATGCGGCACTGCATGCACTAGCAGTGCCACTGGAATTAATTATCTGAGTTTCCACTGACTCCTATGGAGAAACTCTCTCCGATATACTCTGTGCTCTGGATTACAAGCATTCTTCTGGAACTAAATTATGCTCATAATCCAAGGTACCACTGTAACTGTTCCGTTTATTCAACGCAATTGAAGTATCTTGTACACATGATTACGTAGGGATCACATTAATATTACAATTGTACTTTTAAGGTAACAAGGGGCGTAACATAGGCAGGCCAATTCTAAGGCCGCGTACACACGCGCGGACTGTTTGCCCAACCTTGTTCGTCAAACAGTTTCGGCAAACAGTCCGCTCAAAATTTGCATGAGCGGACTTGCCCACACACGAGCGGACTGTTTCAGCGAACTGTTTGCCAAACAGTTCGCTCAACTTTTGAAATGAACGGACTCGCCCACGTAAGGCGGAGCCAAGTCCGCCCATTTCGAGCGCGTGTACAGGTAGGCGGGGCCCGCGAAGGAGACGTCGCGGGCTCCGCCGCCTGGAATGGGCTTAAAGGGGAACCCCAACGCCGAAAAAAATCGGCGTGGGGGTTCCCCCAAAGTCCACACCAGACCCTTGTCCGAGCACGCTACCCGGCCGGCCAGGAAAGGGGGGCGAGCGAGCGCGCCCCCCCTCCTGAGCCGTACCAGGCCGCGTGCCCTCAACATGGGGGGGTGCCTTGGGGAAGGGGGGGCCGCGCGGCCCCCCCACCCCAAAGCACCTTGTCCCCATGTTGATGAGGACAAGGGCCTCTTCCCGACAACCCTGGCCGTTGGTTGTCGGGGTCTGCGGGCGGGGGGCTTATCGGAATCCGGGAGCCCCCTTTAATAAGGGGGCCCCCGGATACCGGCCCCCCACCCTATGTGAATGAGTATGGGGTACAATGTACCCCTACCCATTCACCTGTGAAATAAAGTACAAAAAAAAAACACAACACAGGGAAAAAATATTTTATTGCACAGCTCCGGGGGTCTTCCGTCTTCGGGGGTCTTCTCGCCGGACTCCTCCGCTATCTTCGTGTAGCTCTTTTACTAGCGGAGGAGCCCAGCTTTCTTCCTCCCCGCCGCCGGCCTCTTCTCCCGACTTCGGGGGTCTTGTCCCCCTCTTCGGTTCTTCTGCCGGGCCACCGCGCCTTCTTATAGCTCTTTTACAGGCGGTGGCCCGGTCTTCTGTCGCCGCTGCCTTCCGTTCTTCTGTCGCCGCCGTCGGTTCTTCTGTCGCCGCCTTCGGTTCTTCTGCCGGGCCACCGCGCCTTCTTGTAGCTCTTTTACAGGCGGTGGCCCGGTCTTCTGTCGCCGCCGCCGCCTTCCGTTCTTGTTCTTCTTCTTCTTCTTCTTCTTCTCCTGGAGATGTTGACTCGACGAGCTCTCCGGCCGGAATGCCAGGGACACGCTCCGCTGCCACTTATATAGTGACAATGGGGCGGTGTCACATGGTATATGTCACATGGGTTGGTCACATGGTGACCCCGCCCCCTTACGATGTCATAGTCTCCATGTGACATCAACCCATGTGACCAACCCATGTGACATATACCATGTGACACCGCCCCATTGTCACTATATAAGTGACCGCACAGCGCGGCTCTGGCATTCCGGCCGGAGAGAGCGACGTGTCAACATCTCCTGGGGAAGAAGAAGAAGAACAAGAAGAAGAACAAGAACGGAAGGCGGCGACGGCGACAGCGACAGCGGCGACAGAAGACCGGGCCACCGCCTGTAAAAGAGCTACAAGAAGGCGCGGTGGCCCGGCAGAAGAACCGAAGGCGGCGACAGAAGAACGGAAGGCAGCGGCGACAGAAGACCGGGCCACCGCCTGTAAAAGAGCTATAAGAAGGCGCGGTGGCCCGGCAGAAGAACCGAAGAGGGGGACAAGACCCCCGAAGTCGGGAGAAGAGGCCGGCGGCGGGGAGGAAGAAAGCCGGGCTCCTCCGCTAGTAAAAGAGCTACACGAAGATAGCGGAGGAGTCCGGCGAGAAGACCCCCGAAGACGGAAGACCCCCGGAGCTGTGCAATAAAATATTTTTTCCCTGTGTTGTGTTTTTTTTTTGTACTTTATTTCACAGGTGAATGGGTAGGGGTACATTGTACCCCATACTCATTCACATAGGGTGGGGGGCCGGTATCCGGGGGCCCCCTTATTAAAGGGGGCTCCCGGATTCCGATAAGCCCCCCGCCCGCAGACCCCGACAATCAACGGCCAGGGTTGTCGGGAAGAGGCCCTTGTCCTCATCAACATGGGGACAAGGTGCTTTGGGGTGGGGGGGCCGCGCGGCCCCCCCTTCCCCAAGGCACCCCCCATGTTGAGGGCACGCGGCCTGGTACGGCTCAGGAGGGGGGGCGCGCTCGCTTGCCCCCCTTTCCTGGCCGGCCGGGTAGCGTGCTCGGACAAGGGTCTGGTGTGGACTTTGGGGGAACCCCCACGCCGATTTTTTTCGGCGTTGGGGTTCCCCTTTAAGCCCATTCCAGGCGGCGGAGCCCGCGACGTCTCCTTCGCGGGCCCCGCCTACCTGTACCCGCGCTCGAAATGGGCGGACTTTCCGAGCGGGAACAGTTTGCTCATTTCGAAAGTGGCCTACACACGGGCGGACTGTTCGCTCAAACACAGTTTCAGCGGACAGTTTTTCGGAATTTCCGAAAGACTTTGTCCGTCCAACTGTCCGCTGAAACTGTCCGCTGAAAGCCCACACACGGGCGGACTGTCCGCCCAAACACTGTTCAGCGGACAAGGTTGGGCGAACAGTCCGCCCGTGTGTACGCGGCCTAATCAGGACTCAAAAAAAAAAACGCAACATGTAATGAAAACATTATTAATGCTGTGTGCACAGTGAGTGCCGTGTGCAATATACAGGCAAACATACAAAATAGAATACAATTTTATATAGAATTTACAATGTTCCTTAACAGCTGGATACTTTTTTTGGAATTGTAGTGAACTTTGGACATTTGGGTTTCACACACAATGCCGTCAGGTGAAAGCACCCCCCCCCCCCCCCCATGTATTCTGCTTGCCCATCTGCTGGGCTTTTGGAGAAGAGCGGAAACCACACATCTTGCTCTCCTCTCCTTCTTGCTGTGACCCGGAAAGCGATGTCTATGAGATCACTTCCGGGTCAGCCTCTCGGTGTCCCCGGCTAGCTTTGCCGGGAAGGAATGTTTTGCATAGCAAAACATTCAGTGGAGCCCAGAGGAGACACTGGGGGTCTTTTAGACCCTGCATGTCTCATTAACCACTTAAAGTGGTGTTGCACAGAAAAAAAAAATCGTTAAAATACCTAAAAAAAGAAAAAAAAAATTGGATTTTTTTTTAACTCGCCTCTAAATGCCTGTTGCTAGGGGGTCCCTCGTAGTCTGCCTCCTTCAGTGCCTGGGCTGGTGACATCACTTCCCCTCAGCGCAGGAAGGGCTCAGCTCCGCCCTCTCCCTCCTGTCAGTCACCTGGGACCAATCACAGCGCGGAGTGCCGCTCACACATCCGCAGTGGGTGCACAGCCCACAGTTGCAATGCCGGAAGCCAACCGAGCAGAGGGGGAAATGAGCCGGACTTCGATCTCCCGCATCTCTGGACCCTGGGACAGGTAATTATCCGATTATTAAAAGTCAGCAGCTGCAGTATTTGTAGCTGCTGACTTTTAATTTTTTTATAGAAACTCCTCTTTAAAGGACCAGCCTCTTTTTGAGATTTTGGTGTTTACAAGTTTTAAACATTTTTTTTTGCTAGAAAATTACTTAGAACCCCTAAACATTATATATTGGTTTTTTTTTTCGAACACCCTAGAGAATAAAATGGCGGTCATTGCATTACTTTTTTTTTTTCACACCGTATTTGCACAGAGGTCTTACAAGCGCACTTCTTTTTGGAAAAAAATTCACCTTTTTGAAAAAAAAAAAAAAAACACAACAGTAAAGTTAGCCCAATGTTTTTTTTTTTTACTGTGAAAGATAATGTTACGCCGAGTAAATTGATACCCAACATGTCACGCTTCAAAATTGTGCCCGCTCGTGGAATGGCGACAAACTTTTAACCTCAAAAATCTCCATAGGCGACGTTTAAAAAAAAATCTACAGGTTACATGTTTTAAGTTACAGAGGAGATCTAGTTCTAGAATTATTGCTCTCGCTCTACTGGTCGCGGCGATACCTCACATGTGTGGTTTGACCACCGTTTTCATATGCGAGCGCTACTCACGTATGTGTTCGCTTCTGCATGCACGCTTGTCAGGACAGGGCGTTAAGAAGAATATTTTTTTTTTTTTTATTATTTTCTTCTTATTACTTGATTTTATTTTTACACAGTTTTAAAAAAATAAAATAAAATAATAATTTGGGTCACTTTTATTCCTATTACAAGGAATGTCATGTATGCGTTTGCTTCTGCACACAAACTCGTCAGGACAGGGCATGTTTAAAAAAAAAAAAAAAAATTTCTTCCTATTTTACCCTTTATTTTTACAGTTAAAAAAAAAAAAACCAACTCACCTGTCCCAGGGTCCAGCGATGTCAGCAGCCGAAGCCGATCAATCGCTCGGCTCTCTGCTGCCGCCATTCTCATTGAGGGAGTCAGGAAGTGAAGAGTTGAGGCTTCACTTCCCGTTTCTCTAGTGCGCATGTGCGAGTCGCGTCGTAAGTGGTCCTTGCTATCTCCTAGGACAGTGATGGCGAACCTTGGCACCCCAGATGTTTTTTAAACTACATTTCCCATGATGCTCATTCACTCCGAAGTGTAGTTCAGCATCATGGGAAATGTAGTTCCAAAACATCTGGGGTGCCAAGGTTCGCCATCACTGTCCTAGGACCTGTGTGTTTCCCAGGAGACAGCGGGAGGGGGGGGGGGGGGGGGTGCGGTAAGGGGCGTGACTCCCACGGGAGTCTATTCCCGGAAATTGGGTGCAGATACCTGGATTATACAGGTATCTGCACCCCCCTCCCCCTGAAAGGTGCTAACTGTGGCACCGGAGGGGGGGGGGGGGGGGGATCAAATGAGCGTAAGTTCCACTTTTCGGTGGAACTTCACTTTGTGTGTGTCCCCCCCCCCCAAAAAAATTGCATTTGAAAAACCGTTGTGCGAATAGCGTGCAACGAAAAAAATGTTTTGGGGTTCCAAGAAATTTTCTAGCAAAAAAAAAAGAATACTGATTGATAAACAGCCCTAAACTTTTTTTTCTCTTTTTTTTTTTAACGCTGAACTTCTGACCACAGACTGAAGCTTTTGACCCCTTTCACACTGCCCTGAAAGAGCCACTGCTGTGTCTCCAGTGTGAAAGCCCCAAGGTCTCTCACACTGGAGCGGTGCGCTGGCAGGACACAAGATAAAGTCCTGTTAGCCGCATCTTTGGAGCGGTGTGTATACCGCTACTTCACCGCTCCCGCCCATCCACATCAATGGGTAGCTCGGCTATACCGCCAGCAAAGTGCTGCTGCAGCTCTTTGCGGGTGTTTTTAACCCTTTTTTGGCCGCTAGTGGGGTGCTTTTACCGAATAGCGCCCGGTAATTGACAGTATAGCGGCGCTAAAAAAACGCACCCACCGCCCCAGTGCGAAAGGGGCCTTAGTGACAGGAGTAGAGCGCTGTAGCGTGGAGTCAGGCAAGTAATGCAGCCTCGTCAACCCCTTTGGTTCACCAAAGCATTCCTGAGAGCCCCGCAGAACATCCGCCATCTGTGCACACGTGGGGCTTCCGTGCAAAGTCTGGCAACAGGGAGGTACAAAAACCTTCCCTGCTTTTGCGTGTGCGCGGAAACCCCCTGCGCATGCGCAGATGCGCCCGCATGGCCCTATGGGTGCATCAGCACCAATATGGCGGCACGGAGCCTGGCCAAAAGCAGGGCCGGAGATCCGCTTTCAGAGCACATTAAACAGCGAGGCCCACCTCCCACGTAGCAATACTTTGAGGCGGACAGCCCTCCGTCTGGTCCCTGCGCCCTCCTCAGACCCATTTCCAGCAGCCTTTTCTCAGGGCCGACAGCCAATCGGAAGCGGGCAGCATTTGTGGCAACAAGGCTGAAATGACAAAACAAAGAATGTAAAAGGAAAAAAAAAAAACATGATGTCTTCTCTTAGCGAAAGGCCAGGATCTGGTATTATCTTCTGTGCAGGGGGTGCCCCGTCCTCTTCCCGGTGCTGAAGTTCAGAGACAGGAAGAGGACGGGGCACAGAAGATTTCTACAGGAACAAGCTGCCTGCACAACACGAGACATCCTTTTAGTTTTTGTTATAAAATAAGTAATTTTTCTCCTTCACTGATGTGCGCTCATGAGGCTGCACCGATGATCAGTGCTGAATAATTCTTGCCGGGTACCGACTCTCCTCGCTGATGCTGTGACAGTGGGTGAAGAAAGGAATGCCGAAACCCAGCATATCTGTTTGCATGTGATAACATGAACATGTGATTAACCACTTAGGCCCGTTTCACACTGGGGCGCTGGGTGCGCCGAAATGCCGCTATGCCGGCGGTATAGCCGCGCTGCCTCATTGATTTCAATGGGCAGAAGCGGTGAAGGAGTGGTGTATAAACACCGCTACAAAGATGCGGCTAGCAGGACTTCTTTTAGCGTCCTGCCAGCGCACCGCTCCAGTGTGAAAGCCCTCGGGGCTTTCACACTGGAGACACAGCAGCGGCTCTTTCAGGGCGCTTTCCAGGCGCTACTTTTAGCGATGTAGCGCCCCAGTGTGAAAGGGGCCTAAAAGGACCGAGACTCTTTTTTTAAGAGATTTGTTGTTTAAAAGCTAGAAAATTACTTAGAACCCCCAAACATTATACATTTTTTTTTCTAACACCATGGTGAATAAAATGGCGGTCGTTGTACTTTGTCACACAAGCGCATTTTTGGGGGAAAAATACACTTTTTTTAATAATAAAAAAAAATTATAATATACATTTTATTTATATATATATATATATATATATATATATATATATATATATATATATGACTAAACAGTAAAGTTTGCCCAATTATTTTGTTATGTTGTAAAAGATGATGTTAAGCCGAGTAAATTGATACCCACATATAACGCTTCAAAATTGCGCCCGCTCGTGTAAAGGCGATAAACATTTACCCTTAAAAATCTCCATAGGCGACGTTTTAAAAAAATTCTACAGCTTGCATGTTTTGCGTTACAGAGGTCCAGGATTTAATTATCGCTCTCGCTCTACTGATCACGGTGATACCTCACATGTGTGGTTTGTACACCGTTTTCATATGCCGGCGCTACTTACGTATGCGTTCGCTTCTGCACGCGACTCGGCGGGATGGGGCGCGCTTAAAAAAAAATTTTTCTTTTTATATTTATTTTTTTACCTTTTATTGTGTCACTTATTCCTATTACAAGGAATGTAAACATCCCTTGTAATAGAAAAAAAGCATGACAGGACCTCTTAAATATGAGATCTGGAGTCAAAAAGACCTCACATCTCATATTTACACTAAAATGCAATAAAAAATAAATAAAAAAATGTCCCTTTAAGAGCTATGGGCAGAAGTGATGTTTTGACGCCCTGCAATGGTAAGGAGACGGGTGAGGGGGGTCCCATCTTCTCCTCACTCGTCTCCATACCCAGCAAGGGATAGCATCCGATCGCCTCCGCCGCTATCAATGGCTTCAGTAAGTTGCGGAGGGCACCGGAGCATGGCGGGAGGGTGGGCCCTCTGACGCCGGCGATAAAAGTGATCTCGTGGGGAATCCGCCGCAGAGACCACTCTTATTAAAAAGCGGACCGCCGGCTGAAAAAGCAAATACCGGGGTTATGGCAGCTAGCTGCTGCCATAACAATGATATTCCTCTTCAAACCGAGGCTGTATATCGGCGCGCGGCGGTCCGTCAGTGGTTACATGTGATTATACACAGCTGATCACATGGTAAAGGGCCACTATGATTGGCATTTTACCGCGATCACAGAATGCGCCGGATGCACGGCCAAGAAGTGCGATTCTAGGGGGACATCCACAGATGCCCTCCTGGAACAATAAAGGCGTCTGAAGGTCTGACGTGGTTAGACCTGCAATTGGAGGCGTGTTATGACACGGTTACGCCACATTTTTTCCGTGTTCCCCCAACTGCTCATCCATGCATGTAGAGTGTGCTGGATGCGCTCACCAGGGGAGCATGGTTTTGGAAGGACTCCATGGGTGCCCTCCCAGAACTGGAAGAGGTTAACAGTTCAGACTGGAACGTAGACACGCACACACCCAGAGGAGACAAGACAATAAAACCATAAACAGGGGTTCTAGCCCCTCACTGACATTATTCCGTTACCTACAAAATAAATTCAACCTGAAAACAGTTCTATTTTCCCTTTAATCCACCAGTTGGGTGTTGGGAAGGAATCCAAAATGCCCAGAGGAAGGGCGGACATACTAGAGTAAAGAGCACACAGTGTTCTGGTGGGAACTGAGCCCAGAACCCAGCTCAGCAAACTCTGGTGGTGACCACCTAGGTGCTGTAGATCTCATTATAGTGATGGGCCTTTCTGTGGGACTTCGCTGAGCTGTGCGGTACCTACCTGGCATAATTCACCAAGCAGAGCAGCGTGGTCTCCAGCACCTGGACCACCAGGAGAGGACCCCTCACCCTCATCAGTGGCTCCTGCCAGATACAAAAATGCCTTTGTAAACACGGGTGTCTAGTCATTTGAAAGAATGTAGGAGAAAGGCGTCTGTGTCAACCATTAACATAAGCAAAAGGGTGGAATTCAAAGAGAGTCTGTCTCGAGAAAAAAAAAAAAAAACACACACACACAAATCTAAAACTACAGGCACATATAACCAAAAATACATACCTGTAGCAGCTTCAAACAAGGAAAAACATCGGACATGGCCCCTGCGTGGACTGAAACCATCGCATATACGGCCCCTGCGTGGACTGAAACCATCGCATATACGGCCCCTGCGTGGACTGAAACCATCGCATATACGGCCCCTGCGTGGACTGAAACCTTCGCATACGGCCCCTGAGTGGACTAGAACCTTCGCATACGGCCCCTGAGTGGACTAGAACCTTCGCATACGGCCCCTGAGTGGACTAGAACCTTCGCATACGGCCCCTGAGTGGACTAGAACCTTCGCATACGGCCCCTGAGTGGACTAGAACCTTCGCATACGGCCCCCTGAGTGGACTAGAACCTTCGCATACGGCCCCCTGAGTGGACTAGAACCTTCGCATACGGCCCCCTGAGTGGACTAGAACCTTCGCATACGGCCCCCTGAGTGGACTAGAACCTTCGCATACGGCCCCCTGAGTGGACTAGAACCTTCGCATACGGCCCCTGAGTGGACTAGAACCTTCGCATACGGCCCCTGAGTGGACTAGAACCTTCGCATACGGCCCCTGAGTGGACTAGAACCTTCGCATACGGCCCCTGAGTGGACTAGAACCTTCGCATACGGCCCCTGAGTGGACTAGAACCTTCGCATATGGCCCCTGAGTGGACTAGAACCTTCGCATACGGCCCCTGAGTGGACTAGAACCTTCGCATACGGCCCCTGAGTGGACTAGAACCTTCACATACGGCGCCTACGTGGACTAGAACCTTCACATACAATCCCTGCATGTCCTTTGCTTTTCCTATAAACAGAAGCTTCATGGAAACCATACCTACTCTAGGAAATACAACTGATCCCTCCGGGAACGATGTCACCGTCACCTCTGTAGCGTCCACAGTCTCCAGATAACGGAAGAAGTCATCCTCCACTGTACTGGGCATCACTGACTTCAGGTACTTCAAATCTGGAAGGAGGAGAAAAAGCGGAAATTAGAACCATCCCCCGCACTTACTCGCAAAACTTCTAGGGCTGGTTGGGCGAGATCAGAAATAGAGACGTGTACCGAAAATTCCAGTTGACGGTTTAGCAGACTGTCATTCCAGGTCAGGGATTCTAAAATGACTCAAATCAGAAACAGGCAGGAAAATAGGGACGAGTCTCCGGGTGAAGAAGGCAGATGAGGAAATAGTCGCCAGGCGAGAACATGGGAAGGTGGATGAGAGAGGAGTCGACAGGCAAGGGAGGAGTCAAGAGGCGAGAAGATGGGAGAGGGAGGAGACACCAGGTGAGAAAGTGGGCGAGGGAGGAGTCGTTGCCGGGCCGAGAAGGTGGGCGAGGGAGGAGTCGTTGCCGGGCCGAGAAGGTGAGCGAGGGAGGAGTCGTTGCCGGGCCGAGAAGGTGGGCGAGGGAGGAGTCGTTGCCGGGCCGAGAAGGTGGGCGAGGGAGGAGTCGTTGCCGGGCCGAGAAGGTGGGCGAGGGAGGAGTCGTTGCCGGGCCGAGAAGGTGGGCGAGGGAGGAGTCGTTGCCGGGCCGAGAAGGTGGGCGAGGGAGGAGTCGTTGCCGGGCCGAGAAGGTGGGCGAGGGAGGAGTCGTTGCCGGGCCGAGAAGGTGGGCGAGGGAGGAGTCGTTGCCGGGCCGAGAAGGTGGGCGAGGGAGGAGTCGTTGCCGGGCGACATGATGGGTGAGGGAGGAGTCATTGCTGGGCGAGAAGGTGGGCGAGGGAGGAGTCATTGGTGGGCCAGGGAGGAGTTGGTGGGCGAGGGAGGAGCCGTTGCCGGCCCGAGAAGGTGGGCGAGGGAGGAGTCATTGGTGGGCGAGGGAGGAGTTGGTGGGCGAGGGAGGAGCCGTTGCCGGCCCGAGAAGGTGGGCGAGGGAGGAGTCATTGGTGGGCGAGGGAGGAGTTGGTGGGCGAGGGAGGAGCCGTTGCCGGCCCGAGAAGGTGGGCGAGGGAGGAGTCATTGGTGGGCGAGGGAGGAGTTGGTGGGCGAGGGAGGAGCCGTTGCCGGCCCGAGAAGGTGGGCGAGGGAGGAGTCATTGGTGGGCGAGGGAGGAGTTGGTGGGCGAGGGAGGAGCCGTTGCCGGCCCGAGAAGGTGGGCGAGGGAGGAGTCATTGGTGGGCGAGGGAGGAGTTGGTGGGCGAGGGAGGAGCCGTTGCCGGCCCGAGAAGGTGGGCGAGGGAGGAGCCGTTGCCGGCCCGAGAAGGTGGGCGAGGGAGGAGTCGTTGGTGGGTGAGAAGGTGGGCGAGGGGGGAGTCGCCAGGTGAGAAGGTGAGAAGATGAGAAAAGGAGGGGCCGAGTCCAGAGGGAGGGGTCACCAGTAGAGGTCGACCGATATATCGGCCGATATTTGCCGTTTTTTAAATAATCGGCATCGGCCGATTGTGTTGATAAAAAGCCGATTCTACAGCGGGACTTTGAAATGACTTCTGTAAGAAGTCAGTGTAAGTTGCCTGAGTCGTCATAGCAACACTTTCCTCCACTCTGGGCAGACTGCCAAGAAAAGAACTAAATGATACAATATTTACACTTCTGAATGAATGAAATCATCTCTGTGTGTAAAGTTCTCAGTTTAACCATTTAAAGACTAAATCTTTTCTGACACTTGTTGCTTACAAGTAAAAATCCTGTATTTTCTGCCAGAAAATCACTTAGACCCCCCAAAAATTATATATATTTTTTTAGCAGAGATCCTAGGGAATAAAATAGCGGTTGTTGCAATATTTTATGTCACACGGCATTTGCACAGAGGTCTTTCAAATGCATTTTTTTTGGGAAAAAAATACACCATTTAAAAAATAAAAATAAAATAAAAACAGTAAAGTTAGCCCATTTTTTTTTTTTTGTCCAAAAGTTTTGACTACCCGTTTTTATTTAATATATAGGTTTGTTTTTTTTTTAATCTAGATCATACATACAAGTAAACTGATTGGAGGTTTGTTTTGTGTAATAAATGTTTAAAGTGGGAGTCCGCCGGGACTCCGCGTTTTTTTTTTTTTTAAAAGCCAGCAGCTACAAATACTGCAGCTGCTGACTTTTAAAATAGTGACACTTACCTGTCCAGCGCGCCCGCGATGTCGGCACCCAAAGCCGATCGCTAGATCGACACTCAAGTGCTGCCGCCGCCATCTTGGGTATGGGAATCAGGAAATGGAGCCTTTCGGCTTAATTTCCCGGTTCCCTACTGCGCATGCGCGAGCTGCGCTGCGCAATGAGGACGGTCCCCGCTGCCTCTGGGATCTGTGTGTTTCCCAGCAGGCAGCGGGGCACTTGCGGAAAGGGGCGTAATGTACGCCCCTTTCCGCAGAGAGCTAGCCCGGAAGTGGGTGCAGTTACCTGGATTATCCAGGTAACTGCACCCCCCTCCCCCCTGAAAGGTGCCAATTGTGGCGCCGGAGGGGGGGAGGAATCCGATGAGCGGAAGGTCCATTTTAGGGTGGACCTCCGCTTTAAGTGTAAGAAATTTTCTGTATCACTTATGAAGACTGCTTTCACACTGGAGCGGGCAGACGTTGATGGTAAAACGCAAGTTTTAGCGGCTCTTTACCATCATTTTAGCGGTGCTATTTGGCTGCTAGTGGGGCACATATAACCCAGCTAGCGGCCAAGGAAGAGGTTAAATGCGCCCCTTGAAGCACCGCTGCCAAATTGCATTGCATGCGCTTCGGCAGTGGTGCCCATTCATATCAATGGGCAGGAGTGGTGGAGGAGCGGTAAACACCACTCCAAACGTGCTGCTTGCAGGACTTTTTTTTTTAAGATCCTGCCAGCGCATCGCCTCAGTGTGAAAGCACCCTGTCTTTCACACAGACTGCAGGGGAGCCATTTTACAGGCACTTTACAGGCGCTATTTTTAGCCCAAAAGCGCCTTAAAAAACGCCCCAGTGGGAAAGGTGTGTTAGATCAAGGGGGATTAAAAATAAATAAATAAAATAAAATCGGCCTAACATATCGGCCCAAAAAAATCGGCATCATATATCGGCTATCGGCCGCCATGATTTCTAAATATCGGCATCGGCCAGAGAAAAACCCATATCGGTCGACCTCTAGTCACCAGGTGAGAATACGGGCGAGGGAGGAGCTGAGTTCAGAGGGATGGGTCACCAGGTGGGGAGGGGCACAGAGACTATTGCTGTCCATACACTTTAGTGACTATACAATCCAAAATGTAAAATAAACTTTAACCACTTGCCGCCCGCCCTATAGGCAATTGACGGCGGCAAAGTGGTTTCATAATCCTGACCGGACGTCATATGACGTGATCAGGATTATGAGCCGCTGCGCGCCCCCGGGGACGCGCATCGCCGCGATCGTTGTTGCGGGGTGTCAGTCTGACACCCGGCAACTACGATCTCGGTAAAGAGTCTCCAACGGAGACTCTGGACACGGCTGATCACGTGGTAAAATCACGGCTGATCACAGTGTAAATGGGAAGAGCCGGTGATCGGCTTTTCCTCACTCGTGTCTGTCAGACGAGAGTAGAGGAGAGCCGATCGGCTGCTCCTCTGACAGGGGGGGTCTGTGCTGATCGATTATCAGCACAGCCCCCCCCCCGAGGATGCCTACACTGGACCACCAGGGACGCCACCAGACCACCAGGGAAAAGGTAATCCTCTCTAGACCACCAGGGATGCCAGTCAGCACAATGGATGCCAATCAGTGCCCATAATGGATGCCAATCAGTGCCCACAATGGGCATCACTGATTGGCATGCATTATTGTTTGGCACTGATTGGCATCCATTAGTACAGTATAACACCAATGCCGCCTATGAGTGCCCACCTGTGCCGCCTTTCAGTGCCCACCTGTGCCGCCTATCAGTGCCGCCTATCCATGCCCATCTGTGCCGCCTATACATGCCCATCTGTGCCGCCCATCCATGCCAATCCGTGCCAGCTATCAGTGCCAATTTGTGCCACCTATCAGTGTCCATCCGTGTCGCCCATCAATGCCGCCTATCAGTGCCGCCTATCAGTGTCCATCAATGCTGCCTATCAGTGCCGCCTATCAGTGTCCATCAATGCTGCCTATCAGTGCCGCCTATCAGTGTCCATCAATGCCACCTCATCAGTGCCACTTCATTGGTGCCACATCATTGGTGCCCATCAGTGCCGCCTTATCAGTGCCCATCAGTGAAGGAGAAAACGTACTTATTTACAAAGTTTTGAAACTGAAGCAAAAAAAAAAGTTTTTTTTCAAAATTTTTGGTATTTTTTTTATTTGTAGCGCACAGGTACAGTGTAGCATGACCGCGCAATTGTCATTCAAATTGCGACAGCGCTGAAAGCTCAAAATTGGTCTGGGCAGGAAGGTGTTTAAGTGCCCCCCCCCCCGGTATTGAAGTGGTTAAAATTTACAAAAACAATGTAACAGGAGGAGGGAGGGGGAGGAGCTAATACAATAATAGGAGGGGTTCCAGGAGTACGTGCTATCACAGTGAAAAGTACATAATAGGAGGAGTCTCAAGGAGGGCGGGGAAATGAAGTGAGTGGAGTGAAAAACGAATAGAGCGCTAATTAATAATAGGCGGGGTCACCAGGTGAGATGAGGACAGTGGGAGGAGTCACCATTCGCGGTGGGCGGGGTTACCTGAGCGGGAAAAGCCGAAGTCCTTGAGGTAGCGGAGACTCTCCTCCAGGCCGCAGTAGATGGTGAACTCTCCGTGGAAAGGCGCCTTTCGGAAGAAAAGCTCGAACTCCGCCGCCTCCCTATGCCGCCCGCTCCTCCAGTAGCCGTACGCCATAGTGAACTGGTAGAGATCGGTGAGCATTGGGAGCTCCATACTGGGAGGACATAACACTGCGGCCAATGGACGCTCTACTTCCGGCGTTGAGGCTGCTGGGAAAGGTAGTCCGAGCGGGGGAGGGGGAGGGGGGGGTGGAACGACCTCACCACATGAGTGTTGTTCGATACATTCTCACCACGTGCAGTTAAGCTCCGCCCACTTCAACTACGTATTCCTTCAACGGCCCGCCCATCCTGTTTTAGGAACCGCCCACGTTCCAAAGACCGCCTGGGAATACCAGGTGCTGTAGGCTTTTTCTTCCAGCAGGGGTCACTCTCCTCTATGCCTCCTCCCCCCCCTTTTTTTTTTAACCACTTCAGACCCGGACCAATTGTCAGCCTAAGGACCAGAGGTCTTTTTACAATTTGGCACTGCGCTGCTTTAACTGGTAATTGCGCGGTCATGCAATGTTGTCCCCAAACGAAATTTGCGTCCTTTTCTTCCCACAAATAGAGCTTTCTTTTGATGGTATTTGATTGCCTCTGCGATTTTTTTATTTTTTGCTATATAAATGGAAAAAGACCGAAAATTTTGAAAAAAAAAAGATATTTTCTACTTTTTGTTATAAGAAAAATCAAATAAACTCAATTTTAGTCATACATTTAAGGCAAAATTTATCCAGCCACATGTATGATTGCCTATCTCATTTCTTGAGGTGCTAAAATGGCAGAGCAGTACAACCCCCCCCCCCCCCCCCCAATGACCCCATTTTGGAAAGTAGACACCCCATTGAGTATTTTTATTTTTTTGTCCCAAGTGATTGAATAATGACAAAAAAAAAGTTTACAAAAAGTTGTCACTAAGGCTGCTTTCACACTGGGGCGGTATTCAGGCGTTACAGCGCTAAAAATAGCGCCTGTGTAGCGCCTGAAAAAAACCCGGCCCCTTTCACTCCAGTGTAAAAGCCGGAGGGCTTTCACACTGGAGCGATGCGCTGGCAGGACAGTGAAAAAAGTCCTGCTAGCCGCATCTTTGGAGCGGTGAAGGAGCGGTGTATTCACCGCTCCTACCCGTTGAAATCAATGGGACACCGCGGCAAAAGCGGCGCTTTGCGGGCAGGTTTAACCCTTTTTCGGCCGCTAGCAGGGGTTAAAATCACCCTGCTAGCGCCCGCAGACCGCCGCTAAAACGACGGTAAAACGCCGCTAAAAATAGCGGCGCTTTACCGCCGACGCCGCCCCAGTGTGAAAGTAGCCTAAATGATATATTGCTCACACATGCCATAGTTATATGTGAAATTGCACCCCAATATATATTCTGCTGCTTCTCCTCAGTACGGGGATACCACATATGTGGGACTTTTTGGAAGCCTAGCCGCGTACGGGGCCCCGAAAACCAATCTCTGCCTTCAGGATTTCTAAGGGTGCAAATTTTTGATTTCACTCCTCACTACCTATCACAGTTTTCGAAGGCCATAAAATGCCAAAATAGCACAAAACCCCCCAAATGACCCCATTTTGGAAAGTAGACACCCCAAGGAAATTGCTGATGGGTATGTTGAGTCCATTGAATATTTTTTTTTTGTCCCAAGTGATTGAATAATGACAAAAAAAAAAAAAGTTTACAGAAAGTTGTCACTAAATGATATATTGCTCACACATGCCATAGTTATATGTGGAATTGCACCCCAATATATATTCTGCTGCTTCTCCTGATCACAGTTTTGAAGGCCATAAAATGCCAAAATAGCACAAACCCCCCCCAAATGACCCCATTTTGGAAAGTAGACACCCCAAGCTATTTACTGAGAGGCATGTTGAGTCCATGAAATATTTTATATTTTGCCACAAGTTGCGGGAATATTACAAACTTTTTTTTTTTTTTTTTGCACAAAGTTGTCACTAAATTATATATTGCTCACACATGCTATGGGCATAAGTGAAATTACACCCCAAAATAAATTCTGCTGCTTCTCCCGAGTACGGGGATACCACATGTGGGGGACTTTTTGGGAGCCTAGCCACGTACGGGACCCCGAAAAAACCAAGCACTGCCTTCCGGATTTAAATATAAAACGCTACCAAAAGAAAACTGTTAGCGATGGCAGGGATCAGGCCTGACTCTGCGAACGCTGCAGTTATGTGTTTAGTGTTTTGTAAGTGACAGTGATCGATCGATACTGCACTTGGGTGGGCTGGGCGGAGGGGCAAAACGCAGGTGCTAGCAGGTATCTGGGCAATGCGTTTATTTTTTTTTTTTTTTTGGAACCCTTATACGGTGATCGCTGGTGAAAGGGTTAACTCTAGGGGCAATCAGGGGGTTAAAATCTTTATTAGGTAGTATATGGGGGTACCTAACGCTATAAAAACCTGGCGGTGAACCTAACTAGCTACCTAGCAGCACCAGTAACACTAATGCAGCGATCAGAAAAACGATCGCTTAGTGACACTGGCAAAAGGGGGTGAAAGGGTTACCTGGGGGCAATCAGGGGGTTAAAACCTTTATTAGGTAGTATATGGGGGTCCCAGACGCTATATAAAAACCTGACGGGGAACCTAAATAACTAACTAAAAAGTAAAAAATAGTGTAGCGCTTCTTAAGTGATAAATGTAATCAACATGTGTTAGGAGAATGATCATATAACAAAGATCGTATAAATAATATATATGAGCAAAATAAAGTCCAAGAAATGGGTATAAGCTTCCGTGATAAAGCTGGCACGAAGATGGTCAGACCGTATCAAAGTAAGAGGCAAATCCTACTAAACGAATATGTCCATATACATCAGCTTGTCTGGAAACATTAAGGAAAGTAGATAGATACTTCTTACCAACTATGTTGGACTCACACAGTCGTATGACAGTTGAGTCAGTAAGGCTTGGGGTCTCAATCTGGGACCGAGGAGTGGATCAGGAAGGTCCGTCAACTTGGTGGGGAAACTCCAAAAGACTGTATGCCCAATGATGAATCTCACCGATGGAACTTCAGAATGGTTTGGAAATCCAGCTCAGATGTGGCCCATTACACACCGATACTCCAAATACCCCAAGATGAAGGGGAAGGTATTTTGGGGGTTTTTAGACCAAAAAAGGAAGAAAGAGCTCCACATGGTGCGGGTCAGGCGGTAAAAATGGTAATTTATTAAAAGTCAAAAGAATTAATAATGACTTAGTGATCACAAAGCGAATAGAATAAAAATGAAAATAAAAGCAATGTGGGGTGCCAACAGCTAGCCCGACGCGTTTCGACACATATGTCTTCGACAGGGGCATGCCTGTCTAAAAACCCCCAAAATACCTTCCCCTTCATCTTGGGGTATTTGGAGTATCGGTGTGTAATGGGCCACATCTGAGCTGGATTTCCAAACCATTCTGAAGTTCCATCGGTGAGATTCATCATTGGGCATACAGTCTTTTGGAGTTTCCCCACCAAGTTGACGGACCTTCCTGATCCACTCCTCGGTCCCAGATTGAGACCCCAAGCCTTACTGACTCAACTGTCATACGACTGTGTGAGTCCAACATAGTTGGTAAGAAGTATCTATCTACTTTCCTTAATGTTTCCAGACAAGCTGATGTATATGGACATATTCGTTTAGTAGGATTTGCCTCTTACTTTGATACGGTCTGACCATCTTCGTGCCAGCTTTATCACGGAAGCTTATACCCATTTCTTGGACTTTATTTTGCTCATATATATTATTTATACGATCTTTGTTATATGATCATTCTCCTAACACATGTTGATTACATTTATCACTTAAGAAGCGCTACACTATTTTTTACTTTTTGCTTGTTTAACTTTGTTTGTTTAGGTGTTGGCTGCTGTGCTTTTTGTGTACATTTGATTTTAGCGCAGTGTTTTCCCCCTATTTTTTAAATAACTAACTGGCTAACCAGCGTCACCAGTGACACTTATGCTGTGATCGCTGGTGAAAGGGTTAACTGTAGGGGCAATCAAGGGGGTTAAAACCTTTATTGGGTAGTATATGGGGGTACCTAATGCTATAAAAACCTGGCGGTGAACCTAAAAATATAACTAGCTACCTAGCGGCACCAGTGACACTAATGCAGCGATCAGAAAAACTATCGCTTAGTGACACCGGTAAAAAGGGGGTGAAAGGGTTAACTCTAGGGGCAATCAAGGGGGTTAAAACCTTTATTGGGTAGTATATGGGGGTACCTAGCGCTATAAAAACCTGGCCGTGAACCTAAAAAAATAACTAGCTACCTAGCGGCACCAGTGACACTAATGCAGCGATCAGAAAAACGATCGCTAAGTGACACTGGTAAAAGGGGGTGAAAGGGTTAACTCTAGGGGCAATCAGGGGGTTAAACCTTTATGGTGGGGTAGGGGGCTACCCTGGACCTAACACTAACTGCCCTGACAGTTTTTACTGTCACAACTGACACTAAATGCAGTGATCAGTAAATAAATGATCACTGCAATCAGTGACACTGGGGGGGGGGGGAATCGGGGGGTGACAGTGTGCCTATGTGTACCTACGTGTCAGTGTAGTGATTGATGCACTTACTATGTCCTCTCCTCGTAGTCCGGTCAAAAAGACCACCCCAAGGAGAGTGACATCACTTCCTCCCTGCCTGTGTTTACACTACACAGGCGGGGGGAAGCTTCTCATTCGCCAGGAGCGATCGAGAGGGGATGGCCAGAAACCAACGGCCGTCCCCTCCTCCCGGATCGCTCCTGAAGCGAAACGGACCGCCGCAGCCAGCGGGAGGGGGTCCGATCGGACCCCCTGCCCGCTGGAAGGCAGGCACGTACGGGTACGTGTTTGTGCCCGTACATGCCATTCTGCCGACGTATTATTACATGTGGCGGTCCTTAAGTGGTTAAATCAGAAAATACGTTTATTGGGAAAACCAGATAACATTACATACATGGGCATAATCATGTTATTACAAGTACAGAGAGAGCAGAAATCCTTATACATAGCATATAACGAGCAACCTACTGACACATCTACAGGAGTAGCTTTCATAGGCATGGCGTAGGCATAATAATGTTGCCTTATGTATCAAAAACCCAATGGGTTAGCAAGTTTTTACCCTTCACTATCGGGGCTAATGTCACCCAACATGGGGCTATTTCTCCTAGGTCTATAGTTATTCAAAAAAGAACATGATAACCACAGGGTACGTACAATTTCCAAACCGGGCAAACAAAAGAAAAGAGATCCATGTCCTCATCACTCTCATTATGCATTCACAATTGTATGCCATGATCCCCTAAATATAAGTACAACTATTTCCACATAAGCAGACTACCCTCTCATAACCAATACACTGGCCCGTCATATCTGCAGAAGCCTATCCTTAATTAGCTGAGTTGGAGCTAGTCCAGGTGTATCCAGCCAGGGTTGCCACAATGCATAGAATTTTTTAAGAACGTTTCTATGTTGGTAGGTAAGTTTTTTCCCATATAAGCATATTGGTAACCAATTCCACCCATCCTTTCCCTTTTGGAACCTTCGAAGTTATCCAGAATCTCGCAATAGCCTTGCATGCAAGAGACAGTAATCGTAGAACTGCGGTATGGCCACTGGGCGAGAGAGAGAGGGGATCTCCAATGCGCCCAGCAGACATACAATCGGGTTCTGTGGAATTGGAATTTGATATACCTGGGATATAGTCGTCAATACACGCTGCCAATATCTGAACAATTTCGGGCTTTTTTCACATCATGTGTAATAAATCTCCCTCGTCTCTGTTACATTTTGGGCATAGCAGGGAGTCGCGAAACCCCCATTTATGCAACTTGGATGGAGTTCTGTATACTAGACATGTGCAAAAAGAAAAAAATTATTTCGTTTTGTTTTAATTCGTTAATTAATTAATTTCGTTTAGTTATATTTGTTAAATTCGTTTTCGGATTTCGTTTTCTACTGAATTCGAAAAATCGGTCGCATTCGAAAATATTTCAACCAAATTCGAAAATATTTCTACCGGATTCGAAATTATTTCAACCGCATTGCAAACTATTTCAACCGGATTGGAAAATATTTTGCGACCTGACTTTAGGGCCTTGTATCTCAGGGTCACTTGGTGATAGATACCCCAGGTGTTGTAGTGCTAGTTCTATTGTGTTTGCATGCCAAATTTGGTGTTTTTAGCTATAAGTGACCAAAAAGAAGTGAAATGGCTGTTAATAGTCTACAGGAGATCTGCTAAAAAAAAAAAAAGAAATATATGCTAATAGTCTACAGGAGATCTGGTGAGAAAACAAAATAGATACTAATAGTCTGCAGGAGATCTGCAAAAAATGAAATAGATGCTAATAGTCTAATAGTAACAAATAGTAATCTGCAAAAGAAATTAAAAATGAAATAGATATTATCTATATTCTATTCTGTTCTTCTAGTCTATTCTCTATTTCTATTCAAATTCGAATTCATTCTATACGAAATTCGAATGTCAGAAAGAAATATATATATATATATATATAATAAAACCACCATCTTCCGAAATTCAAATTTAGTATATAATGATTTTAATAGAATTTTTTTTTAATAGAATATAAAAGAATAGACTAGAAAAACAATAGAACAGAATAAAATATAATATTATATATATATGTTTTTCTAGTCTATTTTCTATTTTATTATAATCTTTTCTATCCAAATTTAAACTTAATTAAAAAATTTGAATTCATACTATTCGAAATTCTAATTTATTCTATTTGAAATTTGAATTTCAGAAGATGGTTGTATATTCTTTCTATTTTATTCTATTAAATTATATTTTTTTCTAATCTTTTCTATTTGAATTAGAAATTTTGGAAGATGGTTAGTTACTTATATACATCTGTCACATTAACTTCTCATACTTGCAGTGTACCAGTGCAAAAAAACACACACATCTTATTTCATTCATATTTATCACATCAATGAAGTTGTCAGCATGCCTGATTGAAGAAGTCACGGATGTCGATCGCAAGGCAAGTACATATGCTGTATGTCATTGTCCACTTGCCACGTCACCTGCCACAAGTTGTGTATTGTCCAATTGCTACATCACCTGCCACAAGTTGTGTATTGTCTACTTGCCATGACACCTGCCACGAGTGCCACGTGACCTGCCACATGACCAAGTTGTGGATTGTCCACTTGCCACGTCACCTGCCACAAGTTGTGGGGTTCCTAGCACCGAGTGACCCAGAGATATGGACAATATGTCAAGTACTTTTCTGCAGAAGAGAATGAGCTTTTGGGGCCACGTATCTCGGGGCCACTTGTAGCTAGGAACCCCAAATTTGGTATGCAAACACAATAGAACTAGCACTACAAAATCACCAATTGGGGTTATTTCAACCAAATTCAAAAATATTTCTACCGGCTTCGAAATGATTTCAACATGATTCGAAATTATTTCAACCGCATTTGAAACGTTCAACTGGATTGGAAAATATTTTGCGACCCGACTTTAGGGCCATGTATCTCAGGGTCACTTGGTGCTAGAAACCCCAAAGATGTTGTAGTGCTAGTTCTATTGTGTTTGTATACCAAATTTGGGATTTCTAGCTATAAGTGACCCCGAGATACGTGGCCCCCAAAGTCAGGTCGCAAAATGTCATTCTCTGCTGCAGAAAAGTGCTTGACATTTTGCGACCCGACTTTGAGGCCCCCGTAACTCGGGGTCACTTGGAGCTAGAAACTCCAAATTTGGAGAGGTTGTAGTGCTAGTTCTTCTGTATTTGCATGCATACCAAACTTGGGGTTTCTAGCTACAAGTGGCCCCTGAGATACGTGGCCCCAAATTTGGGTCGCAAAATGTCATTTTTCGAATTTGATCCGAATTTCGTTTGAATTCGTTAGCATTGTAATTCGGTAATTCGGATGCATCCGAATGTCCGAATAATGGAAATTCGTCCGAATTTCGATTCGGAACGAAACGAAATGCACATGTCTACTGTATACTCTATGTAGTAAAAATAAGTGTGACAGCCTGTGTGAAGTAGAGACTGAGACCACTGGGGTCGATGTCAGACATAGGTCCCACTGTTCTCTGTCAATAGGGCCCAAGTCCCTCTCCCACCCCCGTCTGCAGTGCAATTTAGAAGCATCGTGTGTTGAATTAAGTAATCTAGCATATATCCTCGAGATCATGCCCCTCCTGTCTCCCGACAGCAACACATCATCCATCAGGGGATGCGTCACTATCGCAAGAGAGGACAGCCTGAGCTCTTATGCACTGCATACCGAAGCTGCAGCTATTGATAAAACTGTGTTCTGGTGATTGGGAATTCCTCCTGTAGTTCTGTAAAGGATTTAAATACTGTACCTCTAAATAACTGCGCGATGTAATGCACACCCGCTGCCTCTCCCTGACGAAAATTTGTACGTTTATATAATTCTTTATAATATTTATTCCTCCAAATACGGGTGAAGGAATAGGCTCCCCTCACATTCATAATAGATCTGACATCCTTCCATAGAGTGTGTAAGAGCCTTATTGTAGGAAGAGATTGCGTTATACCCGCGTCCAGGTGTGATAGTGCCGTGAGCGTGGAGTCCTGTGGGACCAGCAGGGACCTAATAGGTTCTTCAACATCTGGTTCCCCCCCATCCACCCAAGTGCTGTAGTTGGGAGGCTATGAAGTAATATCGAGCATGGGAGACTGCCAGGCCACCCTGGTCTTTTGCTAATTGTAACGAGTGTAAACTAATTCTTGCCGACTTTTTTCCCCAGATTAGATCTCTAAATTGAGCATCTATTTGCGTAAACCATTTGTGCGGTATCCAAATGGGGGAGTTATGAAAGACATACAGGAGTTGTGGGGCCCACACCATTTTAATCAGGTTCGCTCTCCCGGTGACCGACAGAGGGAGCTTCACCCATGCAGTACATTTCTCTCTAAATTTGTGAAGTAATGGAGCCAGATTCAAAGCAAGGTATTGGTTGGGGTCCACCGTCACCTGTATGCCCAGATAATGGAATTCATCTACCGTGAGTATGTCTTTGGCACACTCAGGAAGAGAGTGCGGTAGGGGGTCTAAGGGAAGGAGCACAGATTTATTCCAGTTAATGCTAAACCCCCGACAGCTCACCGAAATCTGCAATTAGACGCATCACATTTTCCAGTGAGTGATCAGTGTCCCCAAGATAGATCAACGTATCATCCGCGTACAGAGAAATTAAGTCTTGCCTAAGGCCCCGGCGAAACCCAATGATGTCCCGTGATGCTCTAATATGGATGGCTAAAGGTTCAAGCGTGAGAGCAAACAACAGGGGTGACAAAGGACACCCCTGTCGAGTGCCTCTAAAGAGATTAAAGGGGTCCGACACGTCACCGTTGATTCTCATCCTCGCCGTTGGGGCGTGGTAGAGTAACTGGACCCATTTTAGAAAAGAGGGACCCACCCCAAACCTTGACAGCGTCTCCCAGAGATATGGCCATTTAACACTGTCAAACGCTTTTGCCGCGTCTAACGAAAGAATGGCCCTATTGCCCGGGTTATCGACAGGGATTTGTAAGTTAAGGAAAAGCCTGCGTAAATTTTGAGCAGTCGACCTGGTTGGAATGAACCCAGACTGGTCTCTGTGTATCACCGTTTGAATACATTTGGCCAATCTGTTAGCCAAAACTCTGGCCAGCAGTTTAACGTCGAATGTAAGCAATGAGATCGGTAAGAATCCGGGGACAGGGCATCTTTTCCAGGTTTCAGTAGGACCACCACCAGTGCCTCACTCATAGGCGGGGAGTGTCCCGATTTCAAAAGCTCTATTAGGAGGTAAGGTGGTAATTAAACTCACTTGTTGCCTTATCTGCATTTAATTAGCCTCAGAACCTGTGTAATTCAGATGTGTTTGGGTTTAAAGGGATGAGGTGGCAACCCTAGTTGGCCTCGTGCAAGTGCTGCCTGATCACCCGAAACCCAGCCTTCCCCTATATTTATATGACCGGTGGGTAGGCTAGATCCAAAAAAAACAGCAGCGCACGCATTACCTCTTTCCCTCCAAGCCTGGGGCAGCCGCTAACTAAAACCGCGCTCCTGTAGGCAACCTGCTGCCTACACCTTAGCCGCTTCAGGGTGCCGGTTTGACGAGGGGTCGGCTCTGTGGCTTCTCTCTGGCTTTGGCAGTCGGCGTGCGTGTTTCCCGTGCTGTCCCCCAGCCTGGAGATCGCTGTGGAATGTGTTGGCGCAAGGGCGACTAAAGAGCAGGAGTGATGGCACCAAAAGGTCTCAGGAGAGTGCTGGAAAATGGCTGGGCCGTGGAGCCTAAGCAGGATGTAGGATGGGGGCTAGCTAGGTGGGGGTTGCGCCTGGCCGTTGTTTTGCTGCTATAGGGGACTGGATGCGTGGCAATCTCCTGAGGGAGGGAGGTAGAGAGAAGAAAGTGTATTTTTGAAAGAAGGGGTGAGATTGTGTAAGTGGGCTTGTAAAAAGTGTAGGCTTGGTTGGGCAGGGGTGATTTTGTAGGAGCTAGGTGTGCAGGAGGGCTTGCAGAGAGGGAGAGCGCTTTGGGTAAAAGTGAATGTAAAAAGAGGCATTATGGGAGAGTGACTGACCCCTGGTGGAAGAAAAGCAAAAGCCTACAGCACCTGGTATTCCCAGGCGGTCTCCCATCCAAGTACTAACCAGGCCCGACCCTGCTTAGCTTCCGAGATCAGACGAGAGCGGGCGCATTCAGGGTGGTGTGGCCATAGGCAAAGCTCATGGTCTCTTTCAAGCTTCTTGTACTTGTCACCGGCAGCCTGGCTCCGCCTTTCCTTGACTTTACTACAATCAGCTGTGCCTTTTCACAAGCCTGGCAGCACACCGCACTTTGTCGTGTCGTCTCTCCTCTCGCTTGCTCTCCTCAAGCCCGTCCCTGCCTCCTGCTGCTTTGCTCCCTCTTTAACCTCTTCCTGCCTGCACCTTCTCACGCACAAACCACATCCTCAGCCTTGCTTCCACGGCTCCTTTCTGGCTTCCCCTGGCCTGACTTTAACCCTTTTCGCTGACAAGGCTTTGCACCACAGGAAGAAGAAGAGCAGCAGGTTGCATGTAGCGCGGGGCCTTATGCCTGCACTTGTTTACGCCTTCGCTCTCCTAGCAGGTGGCCAGCCCATGGATCTCCAGAACCTGCCTTCTGTTCCGTTGGCTACTGGAAGCTGACTGCTGGGGAGAAAGCCAGTACATCTACCCCCCTGGCTACCGGAGGACCCCTCACCTATACCAGGCACCATGCCTCACCAGTGGCTGCAGTCAAGCAACTGCTTGACTTGCCCACTAGGTAGACCTTTTCCTCTAGAGTTGCTCCATACCCCACATGTGCCGCCTTACTCACCCAACTTCTTTTCAATAGGCCTGGAGACCAACATGCATGATGCACCCCTTTCAAGGACTTCAGAGAAGGCTTAGAACACTTGATGCAACTTGACTGAGAAGTCTGGCCCATTACAGTTCAACGTGAACAATGGTCATATCCTGACCCAAACGACCACTGATTGGCTTCCCAGGATTACCTCTACAAGGTAGCAGTTCATATTGGCCTTTGAGTTGCCATCTCATCCCTTTAAATCCAAACACATCTGAATTGCACAGATTCTTTGGCTGATTAAGGTGGTAATTAAACTCACTTGTTGCCTTATCTGCATTTAATTAGCCTCAGAACCTGTGTAATTCAGATGTGTTTGGGTTTAAAGGGATGAGGTGGCAACCCTAGTTGGCCTCGTGCAAGTGCTGCCTGATCACCCGAAACCCAGCCTTCCCCTATATTTATATGACCGGTGGGTAGGCTAGATCCAAAAAAACCAGCAGCGCACGCATTACCTCTTTCCCTCCAAGCCTGGGGCAGCCGCTAACTAAAACCGCGCTCCTGTAGGCAACCTGCTGCCTACACCTTAGCCGCTTCAGGGTTCCGGTTTGACGAGGGGTCGGCTCTGTGGCTTCTCTCTGGCTTTGGCAGTCGGCGTGCGTGTTTCCCGTGCTGTCCCCCAGCCTGGAGATCGCTGTGGAATGTGTTGGCGCAAGGGCGACTAAAGAGCAGGAGTGATGGCACCAAAAGGTCTCAGGAGAGTGCTGGAAAATGGCTGGGCCGTGGAGCCTAAGCAGGATGTAGGATGGGGGCTAGCTAGGTGGGGGTTGCGCCTGGCCTTTGTTTTGCTGCTATAGGGGACTGGATGCGTGGCAATCTCCTGAGGGAGGGAGGTAGAGAGAAGAAAGTGTATTTTTGAAAGAAGGGGTGAGATTGTATAAGTGGGCTTGTAAAAAGTGTAGGCTTGGTTGGGCAGGGGTGATTTTGTAGGAGCTAGGTGTGCAGGAGGGCTTGCAGAGAGGGAGAGCGCTTTGGGTAAAAGTGAATGTAAAAAGAGGCATTATGGGAGAGTGACTGACCCCTGGTGGAAGAAAAGCAAAAGCCTACAGCACCTGGTATTCCCAGGCGGTCTCCCATCCAAGTACTAACCAGGCCCGACCCTGCTTAGCTTCCGAGATCAGACGAGAGCGGGCGCATTCAGGGTGGTGTGGCCGTAGGCGAAGCTCATGGTCTCTTTCAAGCTTCTTGTACTTGTCACCGGCAGCCTGGCTCCGCCTTTCCTTGACTTTACTACAATCAGCTGTGCCTTTTCACAAGCATGGCAGCACACCGCACTTTGTCGTGTCGTCTCTCCTCTCGCTTGCTCTCCTCAAGCCCGTCCCTGCCTCCTGCTGCTTTGCTCCCTCTTTAACCTCTTCCTGCCTGCACCTTCTCACGCACACACATCCTCAGCCTTGCTTCCACGGCTCCTTTCTGGCTTCCCCTGGCCTGACTTTAACCCTTTTCGCTGACAAGGCTTTGCACCACAGGAAGAAGAAGAGCAGCAGGTTGCATGTAGCGCGGGGCCTTATGCCTGCACTTGTTTACGCCTTCGCTCTCCTAGCAGGTGGCCAGCCCATGGATCTCCAGAACCTGCCTTCTGTTCCGTTGGCTACTGGAAGCTGACTGCTGGGGAGGAAGCCAGTACATCTACCCCCCTGGCTACCGGAGGACCCCTCACCTATACCAGGCACCATGCCTCACCAGTGGCTGCAGTCAAGCAACTGCTTGACTTGCCCACTAGGTAGACCTTTTCCTGTAGAGCTGCTCCATACCCCACATGTGCCGCCTTACTCACCCAACTTCTTTTCAATAGGCCTGGAGACCAACATGCATGATGCACCCCTTTCAAGGACTTCAGAGAAGGCTTAGAACACTTGATGCAACTTGACTGAGAAGTCTGGCCCATTACAGTTCAACGTGAACAATGGTCATATCCTGACCCAAACGACCACTGATTGGCTTCCCAGGATTACCTCTACAAGGTAGCAGTTCATATTGGCCTTTGAGTTGCCATCTCATCCCTTTAAATCCAAACACATCTGAATTGCACAGATTCTTTGGCTGATTAAGGTGGTAATTAAACTCACTTGTTGCCTTATCTGCATTTAATTAGCCTCAGAACCTGTGTAATTCAGATGTGTTTGGGTTTAAAGGGATGAGGTGGCAACCCTAGTTGGCCTCGTGCAAGTGCTGCCTGATCACCCGAAACCCAGCCTTCCCCTATATTTATATGACCGGTGGGTAGGCTAGATCCAAAAAAACCAGCAGCGCACGCATTACCTCTTTCCCTCCAAGCCTGGGGCAGCCGCTAACTAAAACCGCGCTCCTGTAGGCAACCTGCTGCCTACACCTTAGCCGCTTCAGGGTGCCGGTTTGACGAGGGGTCGGCTCTGTGGCTTCTCTCTGGCTTTGGCAGTCGGCGTGCGTGTTTCCCGTGCTGTCCCCCAGCCTGGAGATCGCTGTGGAATGTGTTGGCGCAAGGGCGACTAAAGAGCAGGAGTGATGGCACCAAAAGGTCTCAGGAGAGTGCTGGAAAATGGCTGGGCCGTGGAGCCTAAGCAGGATGTAGGATGGGGGCTAGCTAGGTGGGGGTTGCGCCTGGCCGTTGTTTTGCTGCTATAGGGGACTGGATGCGTGGCAATCTCCTGAGGGAGGGAGGTAGAGAGAAGAAAGTGTATTTTTGAAAGAAGGGGTGAGATTGTATAAGTGGGCTTGTAAAAAGTGTAGGCTTGGTTGGGCAGGGGTGATTTTGTAGGAGCTAGGTGTGCAGGAGGGCTTGCAGAGAGGGAGAGCGCTTTGGGTAAAAGTGAATGTAAAAAGAGGCATTATGGGAGAGTGACTGACCCCTGGTGGAAGAAAAGCAAAAGCCTACAGCACCTGGTATTCCCAGGCGGTCTCCCATCCAAGTACTAACCAGGCCCGACCCTGCTTAGCTTCCGAGATCAGACGAGAGCGGGCGCATTCAGGGTGGTGTGGCCGTAGGCAAAGCTCATGGTCTCTTTCAAGCTTCTTGTACTTGTCACCGGCAGCCTGGCTCCGCCTTTCCTTGACTTTACTACAATCAGCTGTGCCTTTTCACAAGCATGGCAGCACACCGCACTTTGTCGTGTCGTCTCTCCTCTCGCTTGCTCTCCTCAAGCCCGTCCCTGCCTCCTGCTGCTTTGCTCCCTCTTTAACCTCTTCCTGCCTGCACCTTCTCACGCACACACCACATCCTCAGCCTTGCTTCCACGGCTCCTTTCTGGCTTCCCCTGGCCTGACTTTAACCCTTTTCGCTGACAAGGCTTTGCACCACAGGAAGAAGAAGAGCAGCAGGTTGCATGTAGCGCGGGGCCTTATGCCTGCACTTGTTTACGCCTTCGCTCTCCTAGCAGGTGGCCAGCCCATGGATCTCCAGAACCTGCCTTCTGTTCCGTTGGCTACTGGAAGCTGACTGCTGGGGAGGAAGCCAGTACATCTACCCCCCTGGCTACCGGAGGACCCCTCACCTATACCAGGCACCATGCCTCACCAGTGGCTGCAGTCAAGCAACTGCTTGACTTGCCCACTAGGTAGACCTTTTCCTGTAGAGCTGCTCCATACCCCACATGTGCCGCCTTACTCACCCAACTTCTTTTCAATAGGCCTGGAGACCAACATGCATGATGCACCCCTTTCAAGGACTTCAGAGAAGGCTTAGAACACTTGATGCAACTTGACTGAGAAGTCTGGCCCATTACAGTTCAACGTGAACAATGGTCATATCCTGACCCAAACGACCACTGATTGGCTTCCCAGGATTACCTCTACAAGGTAGCAGTTCATATTGGCCTTTGAGTTGCCATCTCATCCCTTTAAATCCAAACACATCTGAATTGCACAGATTCTTTGGCTGATTAAGGTGGTAATTAAACTCACTTGTTGCCTTATCTGCATTTAATTAGCCTCAGAACCTGTGTAATTCAGATGTGTTTGGGTTTAAAGGGATGAGGTGGCAACCCTAGTTGGCCTCGTGCAAGTGCTGCCTGATCACCCGAAACCCAGCCTTCCCCTATATTTATATGACCGGTGGGTAGGCTAGATCCAAAAAAACCAGCAGCGCACGCATTACCTCTTTCCCTCCAAGCCTGGGGCAGCCGCTAACTAAAACCGCGCTCCTGTAGGCAACCTGCTGCCTACACCTTAGCCGCTTCAGGGTGCCGGTTTGACGAGGGGTCGGCTCTGTGGCTTCTCTCTGGCTTTGGCAGTCGGCGTGCGTGTTTCCCGTGCTGTCCCCCAGCCTGGAGATCGCTGTGGAATGTGTTGGCGCAAGGGCGACTAAAGAGCAGGAGTGATGGCACCAAAAGGTCTCAGGAGAGTGCTGGAAAATGGCTGGGCCGTGGAGCCTAAGCAGGATGTAGGATGGGGGCTAGCTAGGTGGGGGTTGCGCCTGGCCGTTGTTTTGCTGCTATAGGGGACTGGATGCGTGGCAATCTCCTGAGGGAGGGAGGTAGAGAGAAGAAAGTGTATTTTTGAAAGAAGGGGTGAGATTGTATAAGTGGGCTTGTAAAAAGTGTAGGCTTGGTTGGGCAGGGGTGATTTTGTAGGATGTAGGTGTGCAGGAGGGCTTGCAGAGAGGGAGAGCGCTTTGGGTAAAAGTGAATGTAAAAAGAGGCATTATGGGAGAGTGACTGACCCCTGGTGGAAGAAAAGCAAAAGCCTACAGCACCTGGTATTCCCAGGCGGTCTCCCATCCAAGTACTAACCAGGCCCGACCCTGCTTAGCTTCCGAGATCAGACGAGAGCGGGCGCATTCAGGGTGGTGTGGCCGTAGGCGAAGCTCATGGTCTCTTTCAAGCTTCTTGTACTTGTCACCGGCAGCCTGGCTCCGCCTTTCCTTGACTTTACTACAATCAGCTGTGCCTTTTCACAAGCATGGCAGCACACCGCACTTTGTCGTGTCGTCTCTCCTCTCGCTTGCTCTCCTCAAGCCCGTCCCTGCCTCCTGCTGCTTTGCTCCCTCTTTAACCTCTTCCTGCCTGCACCTTCTCACGCACACACCACATCCTCAGCCTTGCTTCCACGGCTCCTTTCTGGCTTCCCCTGGCCTGACTTTAACCCTTTTCGCTGACAAGGCTTTGCACCACAGGAAGAAGAAGAAGAGCAGCAGGTTGCATGTAGCGCGGGGCCTTATGCCTGCACTTGTTTACGCCTTCGCTCTCCTAGCAGGTGGCCAGCCCATGGATCTCCAGAACCTGCCTTCTGTTCCGTTGGCTACTGGAAGCTGACTGCTGGGGAGGAAGCCAGTACATCTACCCCCCTGGCTACCGGAGGACCCCTCACCTATACCAGGCACCATGCCTCACCAGTGGCTGCAGTCAAGCAACTGCTTGACTTGCCCACTAGGTAGACCTTTTCCTGTAGAGTTGCTCCATACCCCACATGTGCCGCCTTACTCAGCCAACTTCTTTTCAATAGGCCTGGAGACCAACATGCATGATGCACCCCTTTCAAGGACTTCAGAGAAGGCTTAGAACACTTGATGCAACTTGACTGAGAAGTCTGGCCCATTACAGTTCAACGTGAACAATGGTCATATCCTGACCCAAACGACCACTGATTGGCTTCCCAGGATTACCTCTACAAGGTAGCAGTTCATGTTGGCCTTTGAGTTGCCATCTCATCCCTTTAAATCCAAACGCATCTGAATTGCACAGATTCTTTGGCTGATTAAGGTGGTAATTAAACTCACTTGTTGCCTTATCTGCATTTAATTAGCCTCAGAACCTGTGTAATTCAGATGTGTTTGGGTTTAAAGGGATGAGGTGGCAACCCTAGTTGGCCTCGTGCAAGTGCTGCCTGATCACCCGAAACGCAGCCTTCCCCTATATTTATATGACCGGTGGGTAGGCTAGATCCAAAAAAACCAGCAGCGCACGCATTACCTCTTTCCCTCCAAGCCTGGGGCAGCCGCTAACTAAAACCGCGCTCCTGTAGGCAACCTGCTGCCTACACCTTAGCCGCTTCAGGGTGCCGGTTTGACGAGGGGTCGGCTCTGTGGCTTCTCTCTGGCTTTGGCAGTCGGCGTGCGTGTTTCCCGTGCTGTCCCCCAGCCATGAGATCGCTGTGGAATGTGTTGGCGCAAGGGCGACTAAAGAGCAGGAGTGATGGCACCAAAAGGTCTCAGGAGAGTGCTGGAAAATGGCTGGGCCGTGGAGCCTAAGCAGGATGTAGGATGGGGGCTAGCTAGGTGGGGGTTGCGCCTGGCCGTTGTTTTGCTGCTATAGGGGACTGGATGCGTGGCAATCTCCTGAGGGAGGGAGGTAGAGAGAAGAAAGTGTATTTTTGAAAGAAGGGGTGAGATTGTATAAGTGGGCTTGTAAAAAGTGTAGGCTTGGTTGGGCAGGGGTGATTTTGTAGGAGCTAGGTGTGCAGGAGGGCTTGCAGAGAGGGAGAGCGCTTTGGGTAAAAGTGAATGTAAAAAGAGGCATTATGGGAGAGTGACTGACCCCTGGTGGAAGAAAAGCAAAAGCCTACAGCACCTGGTATTCCCAGGCGGTCTCCCATCCAAGTACTAACCAGGCCCGACCCTGCTTAGCTTCCGAGATCAGACGAGAGCGGGCGCATTCAGGGTGGTGTGGCCGTAGGCGAAGCTCATGGTCTCTTTCAAGCTTCTTGTACTTGTCACCGGCAGCCTGGCTCCGCCTTTCCTTGACTTTACTACAATCAGCTGTGCCTTTTCACAAGCATGGCAGCACACCGCACTTTGTCGTGTCGTCTCTCCTCTCGCTTGCTCTCCTCAAGCCCGTCCCTGCCTCCTGCTGCTTTGCTCCCTCTTTAACCTCTTCCTGCCTGCACCTTCTCACGCACACACCACATCCTCAGCCTTGCTTCCACGGCTCCTTTCTGGCTTCCCCTGGCCTGACTTTAACCCTTTTCGCTGACAAGGCTTTGCACCACAGGAAGAAGAAGAGCAGCAGGTTGCATGTAGCGCGGGGCCTTATGCCTGCACTTGTTTACGCCTTCGCTCTCCTAGCAGGTGGCCAGCCCATGGATCTCCAGAACCTGCCTTCTGTTCCGTTGGCTACTGGAAGCTGACTGCTGGGGAGGAAGCCAGTACATCTACCCCCCTGGCTACCGGAGGACCCCTCACCTATACCAGGCACCATGCCTCACCAGTGGCTGCAGTCAAGCAACTGCTTGACTTGCCCACTAAGTAGACCTTTTCCTGTAGAGTTGCTCCATACCCCACATGTGCCGCCTTACTCAGCCAACTTCTTTTCAATAGGCCTGGAGACCAACATGCATGATGCACCCCTTTCAAGGACTTCAGAGAAGGCTTAGAACACTTGATGCAACTTGACTGAGAAGTCTGGCCCATTACAGTTCAACGTGAACAATGGTCATATCCTGACCCAAACGACCACTGATTGGCTTCCCAGGATTACCTCTACAAGGTAGCAGTTCATGTTGGCCTTTGAGTTGCCATCTCATCCCTTTAAATCCAAACGCATCTGAATTGCACAGATTCTTTGGCTGATTAAGGTGGTAATTAAACTCACTTGTTGCCTTATCTGCATTTAATTAGCCTCAGAACCTGTGTAATTCAGATGTGTTTGGGTTTAAAGGGATGAGGTGGCAACCCTAGTTGGCCTCGTGCAAGTGCTGCCTGATCACCCGAAACGCAGCCTTCCCCTATATTTATATGACCGGTGGGTAGGCTAGATCCAAAAAAACCAGCAGCGCACGCATTACCTCTTTCCCTCCAAGCCTGGGGCAGCCGCTAACTAAAACCGCGCTCCTGTAGGCAACCTGCTGCCTACACCTTAGCCGCTTCAGGGTGCCGGTTTGACGAGGGGTCGGCTCTGTGGCTTCTCTCTGGCTTTGGCAGTCGGCGTGCGTGTTTCCCGTGCTGTCCCCCAGCCTGGAGATCGCTGTGGAATGTGTTGGCGCAAGGGCGACTAAAGAGCAGGAGTGATGGCACCAAAAGGTCTCAGGAGAGTGCTGGAAAATGGCTGGGCCGTGGAGCCTAAGCAGGATGTAGGATGGGGGCTAGCTAGGTGGGGGTTGCGCCTGGCCGTTGTTTTGCTGCTATAGGGGACTGGATGCGTGGCAATCTCCTGAGGGAGGGAGGTAGAGAGAAGAAAGTGTATTTTTGAAAGAAGGGGTGAGATTGTATAAGTGGGCTTGTAAAAAGTGTAGGCTTGGTTGGGCAGGGGTGATTTTGTAGGAGCTAGGTGTGCAGGAGGGCTTGCAGAGAGGGAGAGCGCTTTGGGTAAAAGTGAATGTAAAAAGAGGCATTATGGGAGAGTGACTGACCCCTGGTGGAAGAAAAGCAAAAGCCTACAGCACCTGGTATTCCCAGGCGGTCTCCCATCCAAGTACTAACCAGGCCCGACCCTGCTTAGCTTCCGAGATCAGACGAGAGCGGGCGCATTCAGGGTGGTGTGGCCGTAGGCAAAGCTCATGGTCTCTTTCAAGCTTCTTGTACTTGTCACCGGCAGCCTGGCTCCGCCTTTCCTTGACTTTACTACAATCAGCTGTGCCTTTTCACAAGCATGGCAGCACACCGCACTTTGTCGTGTCGTCTCTCCTCTCGCTTGCTCTCCTCAAGCCCGTCCCTGCCTCCTGCTGCTTTGCTCCCTCTTTAACCTCTTCCTGCCTGCACCTTCTCACGCACACACATCCTCAGCCTTGCTTCCACGGCTCCTTTCTGGCTTCCCCTGGCCTGACTTTAACCCTTTTCGCTGACAAGGCTTTGCACCACAGGAAGAAGAAGAAGAGCAGCAGGTTGCATGTAGTGCGGGGCCTTATGCCTGCACTTGTTTACGCCTTCGCTCTCCTAGCAGGTGGCCAGCCCATGGATCTCCAGAACCTGCCTTCTGTTCCGTTGGCTACTGGAAGCTGACTGCTGGGGAGGAAGCCAGTACATCTACCCCCCTGGCTACCGGAGGACCCCTCACCTATACCAGGCACCATGCCTCACCAGTGGCTGCAGTCAAGCAACTGCTTGACTTGCCCACTAGGTAGACCTTTTCCTGTAGAGTTGCTCCATACCCCACATGTGCCGCCTTACTCACCCAACTTCTTTTCAATAGGCCTGGAGACCAACATGCATGATGCACCCCTTTCAAGGACTTCAGAGAAGGCTTAGAACACTTGATGCAACTTGACTGAGAAGTCTGGCCCATTACAGTTCAACGTGAACAATGGTCATATCCTGACCCAAACGACCACTGATTGGCTTCCCAGGATTACCTCTACAAGGTAGCAGTTCATGTTGGCCTTTGAGTTGCCATCTCATCCCTTTAAATCCAAACGCATCTGAATTGCACAGATTCTTTGGCTGATTAAGGTGGTAATTAAACTCACTTGTTGCCTTATCTGCATTTAATTAGCCTCAGAACCTGTGTAATTCAGATGTGTTTGGGTTTAAAGGGATGAGGTGGCAACCCTAGTTGGCCTCGTGCAAGTGCTGCCTGATCACCCGAAACGCAGCCTTCCCCTATATTTATATGACCGGTGGGTAGGCTAGATCCAAAAAAACCAGCAGCGCACGCATTACCTCTTTCCCTCCAAGCCTGGGGCAGCCGCTAACTAAAACCGCGCTCCTGTAGGCAACCTGCTGCCTACACCTTAGCCGCTTCAGGGTGCCGGTTTGACGAGGGGTCGGCTCTGTGGCTTCTCTCTGGCTTTGGCAGTCGGCGTGCGTGTTTCCCGTGCTGTCCCCCAGCCTGGAGATCGCTGTGGAATGTGTTGGCGCAAGGGCGACTAAAGAGCAGGAGTGATGGCACCAAAAGGTCTCAGGAGAGTGCTGGAAAATGGCTGGGCCGTGGAGCCTAAGCAGGATGTAGGATGGGGGCTAGCTAGGTGGGGGTTGCGCCTGGCCGTTGTTTTGCTGCTATAGGGGACTGGATGCGTGGCAATCTCCTGAGGGAGGGAGGTAGAGAGAAGAAAGTGTATTTTTGAAAGAAGGGGTGAGATTGTATAAGTGGGCTTGTAAAAAGTGTAGGCTTGGTTGGGCAGGGGTGATTTTGTAGGAGCTAGGTGTGCAGGAGGGCTTGCAGAGAGGGAGAGCGCTTTGGGTAAAAGTGAATGTAAAAAGAGGCATTATGGGAGAGTGACTGACCCCTGGTGGAAGAAAAGCAAAAGCCTACAGCACCTGGTATTCCCAGGCGGTCTCCCATCCAAGTACTAACCAGGCCCGACCCTGCTTAGCTTCCGAGATCAGACGAGAGCGGGCGCATTCAGGGTGGTGTGGCCGTAGGCGAAGCTCATGGTCTCTTTCAAGCTTCTTGTACTTGTCACCGGCAGCCTGGCTCCGCCTTTCCTTGACTTTACTACAATCAGCTGTGCCTTTTCACAAGCATGGCAGCACACCGCACTTTGTCGTGTCGTCTCTCCTCTCGCTTGCTCTCCTCAAGCCCGTCCCTGCCTCCTGCTGCTTTGCTCCCTCTTTAACCTCTTCCTGCCTGCACCTTCTCACGCACACACATCCTCAGCCTTGCTTCCACGGCTCCTTTCTGGCTTCCCCTGGCCTGACTTTAACCCTTTTCGCTGACAAGGCTTTGCACCACAGGAAGAAGAAGAGCAGCAGGTTGCATGTAGCGCGGGGCCTTATGCCTGCACTTGTTTACGCCTTCGCTCTCCTAGCAGGTGGCCAGCCCATGGATCTCCAGAACCTGCCTTCTGTTCCGTTGGCTACTGGAAGCTGACTGCTGGGGAGGAAGCCAGTACATCTACCCCCCTGGCTACCGGAGGACCCCTCACCTATACCAGGCACCATGCCTCACCAGTGGCTGCAGTCAAGCAACTGCTTGACTTGCCCACTAGGTAGACCTTTTTCTGTAGAGCTGCTCCATACCCCACATGTGCCGCCTTACTCACCCAACTTCTTTTCAATAGGCCTGGAGACCAACATGCATGATGCACCCCTTTCAAGGACTTCAGAGAAGGCTTAGAACACTTGATGCAACTTGACTGAGAAGTCTGGCCCATTACAGTTCAACGTGAACAATGGTCATATCCTGACCCAAACGACCACTGATTGGCTTCCCAGGATTACCTCTACAAGGTAGCAGTTCATATTGGCCTTTGAGTTGCCATCTCATCCCTTTAAATCCAAACACATCTGAATTGCACAGATTCTTTGGCTGATTAAGGTGGTAATTAAACTCACTTGTTGCCTTATCTGCATTTAATTAGCCTCAGAACCTGTGTAATTCAGATGTGTTTGGGTTTAAAGGGATGAGGTGGCAACCCTAGTTGGCCTCGTGCAAATGCTGCCTGATCACCCGAAACGCAGCCTTCCCCTATATTTATATGACCGGTGGGTAGGCTAGATCCAAAAAAACCAGCAGCGCACGCATTACCTCTTTCCCTCCAAGCCTGGGGCAGCCGCTAACTAAAACCGCGCTCCTGTAGGCAACCTGCTGCCTACACCTTAGCCGCTTCAGGGTGCCGGTTTGACGAGGGGTCGGCTCTGTGGCTTCTCTCTGGCTTTGGCAGTCGGCGTGCGTGTTTCCCCTGCTGTCCCCCAGCCTGGAGATCGCTGTGGAATGTGTTGGCGCAAGGGCGACTAAAGAGCAGGAGTGATGGCACCAAAAGGTCTCAGGAGAGTGCTGGAAAATGGCTGGGCCGTGGAGCCTAAGCAGGATGTAGGATGGGGGCTAGCTAGGTGGGGGTTGCGCCTGGCCGTTGTTTTGCTGCTATAGGGGACTGGATGCGTGGCAATCTCCTGAGGGAGGGAGGTAGAGAGAAGAAAGTGTATTTTTGAAAGAAGGGGTGAGATTGTATAAGTGGGCTTGTAAAAAGTGTAGGCTTGGTTGGGCAGGGGTGATTTTGTAGGAGCTAGGTGTGCAGGAGGGCTTGCAGAGAGGGAGAGCGCTTTGGGTAAAAGTGAATGTAAAAAGAGGCATTATGGGAGAGTGACTGACCCCTGGTGGAAGAAAAGCAAAAGCCTACAGCACCTGGTATTCCCAGGCGGTCTCCCATCCAAGTACTAACCAGGCCCGACCCTGCTTAGCTTCCGAGATCAGACGAGAGCGGGCGCATTCAGGGTGGTGTGGCCGTAGGCGAAGCTCATGGTCTCTTTCAAGCTTCTTGTACTTGTCACCGGCAGCCTGGCTCCGCCTTTCCTTGACTTTACTACAATCAGCTGTGCCTTTTCACAAGCATGGCAGCACACCGCACTTTGTCGTGTCGTCTCTCCTCTCGCTTGCTCTCCTCAAGCCCGTCCCTGCCTCCTGCTGCTTTGCTCCCTCTTTAACCTCTTCCTGCCTGCACCTTCTCACGCACACACATCCTCAGCCTTGCTTCCACGGCTCCTTTCTGGCTTCCCCTGGCCTGACTTTAACCCTTTTCGCTGACAAGGCTTTGCACCACAGGAAGAAGAAGAGCAGCAGGTTGCATGTAGCGCGGGGCCTTATGCCTGCACTTGTTTACGCCTTCGCTCTCCTAGCAGGTGGCCAGCCCATGGATCTCCAGAACCTGCCTTCTGTTCCGTTGGCTACTGGAAGCTGACTGCTGGGGAGGAAGCCAGTACATCTACCCCCCTGGCTACCGGAGGACCCCTCACCTATAACAGGCACCATGCCTCACCAGTGGCTGCAGTCAAGCAACTGCTTGACTTGCCCACTAGGTAGACCTTTTCCTGTAGAGCTGCTCCATACCCCACATGTGCCGCCTTACTCACCCAACTTCTTTTCAATAGGCCTGGAGACCAACATGCATGATGCACCCCTTTCAAGGACTTCAGAGAAGGCTTAGAACACTTGATGCAACTTGACTGAGAAGTCTGGCCCATTACAGTTCAACGTGAACAATGGTCATATCCTGACCCAAACGACCACTGATTGGCTTCCCAGGATTACCTCTACAAGGTAGCAGTTCATGTTGGCCTTTGAGTTGCCATCTCATCCCTTTAAATCCAAACGCATCTGAATTGCACAGATTCTTTGGCTGATTAAGGTGGTAATTAAACTCACTTGTTGCCTTATCTGCATTTAATTAGCCTCAGAACCTGTGTAATTCAGATGTGTTTGGGTTTAAAGGGATGAGGTGGCAACCCTAGTTGGCCTCGTGCAAGTGCTGCCTGATCACCCGAAACGCAGCCTTCCCCTATATTTATATGACCGGTGGGTAGGCTAGATCCAAAAAAACCAGCAGCGCACGCATTACCTCTTTCCCTCCAAGCCTGGGGCAGCCGCTAACTAAAACCGCGCTCCTGTAGGCAACCTGCTGCCTACACCTTAGCCGCTTCAGGGTGCCGGTTTGACGAGGGGTCGGCTCTGTGGCTTCTCTCTGGCTTTGGCAGTCGGCGTGCGTGTTTCCCGTGCTGTCCCCCAGCCTGGAGATCGCTGTGGAATGTGTTGGCGCAAGGGCGACTAAAGAGCAGGAGTGATGGCACCAAAAGGTCTCAGGAGAGTGCTGGAAAATGGCTGGGCCGTGGAGCCTAAGCAGGATGTAGGATGGGGGCTAGCTAGGTGGGGGTTGCGCCTGGCCGTTGTTTTGCTGCTATAGGGGACTGGATGCGTGGCAATCTCCTGAGGGAGGGAGGTAGAGAGAAGAAAGTGTATTTTTGAAAGAAGGGGTGAGATTGTATAAGTGGGCTTGTAAAAAGTGTAGGCTTGGTTGGGCAGGGGTGATTTTGTAGGAGCTAGGTGTGCAGGAGGGCTTGCAGAGAGGGAGAGCGCTTTGGGTAAAAGTGAATGTAAAAAGAGGCATTATGGGAGAGTGACTGACCCCTGGTGGAAGAAAAGCAAAAGCCTACAGCACCTGGTATTCCCAGGCGGTCTCCCATCCAAGTACTAACCAGGCCCGACCCTGCTTAGCTTCCGAGATCAGACGAGAGCGGGCGCATTCAGGGTGGTGTGGCCATAGGCAAAGCTCATGGTCTCTTTCAAGCTTCTTGTACTTGTCACCGGCAGCCTGGCTCCGCCTTTCCTTGACTTTACTACAATCAGCTGTGCCTTTTCACAAGCATGGCAGCACACCGCACTTTGTCGTGTCGTCTCTCCTCTCGCTTGCTCTCCTCAAGCCCGTCCCTGCCTCCTGCTGCTTTGCTCCCTCTTTAACCTCTTCCTGCCTGCACCTTCTCACGCACACACATCCTCAGCCTTGCTTCCACGGCTCCTTTCTGGCTTCCCCTGGCCTGACTTTAACCCTTTTCGCTGACAAGGCTTTGCACCACAGGAAGAAGAAGAGCAGCAGGTTGCATGTAGCGCGGGGCCTTATGCCTGCACTTGTTTACGCCTTCGCTCTCCTAGCAGGTGGCCAGCCCATGGATCTCCAGAACCTGCCTTCTGTTCCGTTGGCTACTGGAAGCTGACTGCTGGGGAGGAAGCCAGTACATCTACCCCCCTGGCTACCGGAGGACCCCTCACCTATACCAGGCACCATGCCTCACCAGTGGCTGCAGTCAAGCAACTGCTTGACTTGCCCACTAGGTAGACCTTTTTCTGTAGAGCTGCTCCATACCCCACATGTGCCGCCTTACTCACCCAACTTCTTTTCAATAGGCCTGGAGACCAACATGCATGATGCACCCCTTTCAAGGACTTCAGAGAAGGCTTAGAACACTTGATGCAACTTGACTGAGAAGTCTGGCCCATTACAGTTCAACGTGAACAATGGTCATATCCTGACCCAAACGACCACTGATTGGCTTCCCAGGATTACCTCTACAAGGTAGCAGTTCATATTGGCCTTTGAGTTGCCATCTCATCCCTTTAAATCCAAACGCATCTGAATTGCACAGATTCTTTGGCTGATTAAGGTGGTAATTAAACTCACTTGTTGCCTTATCTGCATTTAATTAGCCTCAGAACCTGTGTAATTCAGATGTGTTTGGGTTTAAAGGGATGAGGTGGCAACCCTAGTTGGCCTCGTGCAAGTGCTGCCTGATCACCCGAAACGCAGCCTTCCCCTATATTTATATGACCGGTGGGTAGGCTAGATCCAAAAAAACCAGCAGCGCACGCATTACCTCTTTCCCTCCAAGCCTGGGGCAGCCGCTAACTAAAACCGCGCTCCTGTAGGCAACCTGCTGCCTACACCTTAGCCGCTTCAGGGTGCCGGTTTGACGAGGGGTCGGCTCTGTGGCTTCTCTCTGGCTTTGGCAGTCGGCGTGCGTGTTTCCCCTGCTGTCCCCCAGCCTGGAGATCGCTGTGGAATGTGTTGGCGCAAGGGCGACTAAAGAGCAGGAGTGATGGCACCAAAAGGTCTCAGGAGAGTGCTGGAAAATGGCTGGGCCGTGGAGCCTAAGCAGGATGTAGGATGGGGGCTAGCTAGGTGGGGGTTGCGCCTGGCCGTTGTTTTGCTGCTATAGGGGACTGGATGCGTGGGAATCTCCTGAGGGAGGGAGGTAGAGAGAAGAAAGTGTATTTTTGAAAGAAGGGGTGAGATTGTATAAGTGGGCTTGTAAAAAGTGTAGGCTTGGTTGGGCAGGGGTGATTTTGTAGGAGCTAGGTGTGCAGGAGGGCTTGCAGAGAGGGAGAGCGCTTTGGGTAAAAGTGAATGTAAAAAGAGGCATTATGGGAGAGTGACTGACCCCTGGTGGAAGAAAAGCAAAAGCCTACAGCACCTGGTATTCCCAGGCGGTCTCCCATCCAAGTACTAACCAGGCCCGACCCTGCTTAGCTTCCGAGATCAGACGAGAGCGGGCGCATTCAGGGTGGTGTGGCCGTAGGCGAAGCTCATGGTCTCTTTCAAGCTTCTTGTACTTGTCACCGGCAGCCTGGCTCCGCCTTTCCTTGACTTTACTACAATCAGCTGTGCCTTTTCACAAGCATGGCAGCACACCGCACTTTGTCGTGTCGTCTCTCCTCTCGCTTGCTCTCCTCAAGCCCGTCCCTGCCTCCTGCTGCTTTGCTCCCTCTTTAACCTCTTCCTGCCTGCACCTTCTCACGCACACACATCCTCAGCCTTGCTTCCACGGCTCCTTTCTGGCTTCCCCTGGCCTGACTTTAACCCTTTTCGCTGACAAGGCTTTGCACCACAGGAAGAAGAAGAGCAGCAGGTTGCATGTAGCGCGGGGCCTTATGCCTGCACTTGTTTACGCCTTCGCTCTCCTAGCAGGTGGCCAGCCCATGGATCTCCAGAACCTGCCTTCTGTTCCGTTGGCTACTGGAAGCTGACTGCTGGGGAGGAAGCCAGTACATCTACCCCCCTGGCTACCGGAGGACCCCTCACCTATAACAGGCACCATGCCTCACCAGTGGCTGCAGTCAAGCAACTGCTTGACTTGCCCACTAGGTAGACCTTTTCCTGTAGAGCTGCTCCATACCCCACATGTGCCGCCTTACTCAGCCAACTTCTTTTCAATAGGCCTGGAGACCAACATGCATGATGCACCCCTTTCAAGGACTTCAGAGAAGGCTTAGAACACTTGATGCAACTTGACTGAGAAGTCTGGCCCATTACAGTTCAACGTGAACAATGGTCATATCCTGACCCAAACGACCACTGATTGGCTTCCCAGGATTACCTCTACAAGGTAGCAGTTCATATTGGCCTTTCAGTTGCCATCTCATCCCTTTAAATCCAAACGCATCTGAATTGCACAGATTCTTTGGCTGATTAAGGTGGTAATTAAACTCACTTGTTGCCTTATCTGCATTTAATTAGCCTCAGAACCTGTGTAATTCAGATGTGTTTGGGTTTAAAGGGATGAGGTGGCAACCCTAGTTGGCCTCGTGCAAGTGCTGCCTGATCACCCGAAACGCAGCCTTCCCCTATATTTATATGACCGGTGGGTAGGCTAGATCCAAAAAAACCAGCAGCGCACGCATTACCTCTTTCCCTCCAAGCCTGGGGCAGCCGCTAACTAAAACCGCGCTCCTGTAGGCAACCTGCTGCCTACACCTTAGCCGCTTCAGGGTGCCGGTTTGACGAGGGGTCGGCTCTGTGGCTTCTCTCTGGCTTTGGCAGTCGGCGTGCGTGTTTCCCCTGCTGTCCCCCAGCCTGGAGATCGCTGTGGAATGTGTTGGCGCAAGGGCGACTAAAGAGCAGGAGTGATGGCACCAAAAGGTCTCAGGAGAGTGCTGGAAAATGGCTGGGCCGTGGAGCCTAAGCAGGATGTAGGATGGGGGCTAGCTAGGTGGGGGTTGCGCCTGGCCGTTGTTTTGCTGCTATAGGGGACTGGATGCGTGGCAATCTCCTGAGGGAGGGAGGTAGAGAGAAGAAAGTGTATTTTTGAAAGAAGGGGTGAGATTGTATAAGTGGGCTTGTAAAAAGTGTAGGCTTGGTTGGGCAGGGGTGATTTTGTAGGAGCTAGGTGTGCAGGAGGGCTTGCAGAGAGGGAGAGCGCTTTGGGTAAAAGTGAATGTAAAAAGAGGCATTATGGGAGAGTGACTGACCCCTGGTGGAAGAAAAGCAAAAGCCTACAGCACCTGGTATTCCCAGGCGGTCTCCCATCCAAGTACTAACCAGGCCCGACCCTGCTTAACTTCCGAGATCAGACGAGAGCGGGCGCATTCAGGGTGGTGTGGCCGTAGGCGAAGCTCATGGTCTCTTTCAAGCTTCTTGTACTTGTCACCGGCAGCCTGGCTCCGCCTTTCCTTGACTTTACTACAATCAGCTGTGCCTTTTCACAAGCATGGCAGCACACCGCACTTTGTCGTGTCGTCTCTCCTCTCGCTTGCTCTCCTCAAGCCCGTCCCTGCCTCCTGCTGCTTTGCTCCCTCTTTAACCTCTTCCTGCCTGCACCTTCTCACGCACACACCACATCCTCAGCCTTGCTTCCACGGCTCCTTTCTGGCTTCCCCTGGCCTGACTTTAACCCTTTTCGCTGACAAGGCTTTGCACCACAGGAAGAAGAAGAGCAGCAGGTTGCATGTAGCGCGGGGCCTTATGCCTGCACTTGTTTACGCCTTCGCTCTCCTAGCAGGTGGCCAGCCCATGGATCTCCAGAACCTGCCTTCTGTTCCGTTGGCTACTGGAAGCTGACTGCTGGGGAGGAAGCCAGTACATCTACCCCCCTGGCTACCGGAGGACCCCTCACCTATAACAGGCACCATGCCTCACCAGTGGCTGCAGTCAAGCAACTGCTTGACTTGCCCACTAGGTAGACCTTTTCCTGTAGAGCTGCTCCATACCCCACATGTGCCGCCTTACTCACCCAACTTCTTTTCAATAGGCCTGGAGACCAACATGCATGATGCACCCCTTTCAAGGACTTCAGAGAAGGCTTAGAACACTTGATGCAACTTGACTGAGAAGTCTGGCCCATTACAGTTCAACGTGAACAATGGTCATATCCTGACCCAAACGACCACTGATTGGCTTCCCAGGATTACCTCTACAAGGTAGCAGTTCATATTGGCCTTTGAGTTGCCATCTCATCCCTTTAAATCCAAACGCATCTGAATTGCACAGATTCTTTGGCTGATTAAGGTGGTAATTAAACTCACTTGTTGCCTTATCTGCATTTAATTAGCCTCAGAACCTGTGTAATTCAGATGTGTTTGGGTTTAAAGGGATGAGGTGGCAACCCTAGTTGGCCTCGTGCAAGTGCTGCCTGATCACCCGAAACGCAGCCTTCCCCTATATTTATATGACCGGTGGGTAGGCTAGATCCAAAAAAACCAGCAGCGCACGCATTACCTCTTTCCCTCCAAGCCTGGGGCAGCCGCTAACTAAAACCGCGCTCCTGTAGGCAACCTGCTGCCTACACCTTAGCCGCTTCAGGGTGCCGGTTTGACGAGGGGTCGGCTCTGTGGCTTCTCTCTGGCTTTGGCAGTCGGCGTGCGTGTTTCCCCTGCTGTCCCCCAGCCTGGAGATCGCTGTGGAATGTGTTGGCGCAAGGGCGACTAAAGAGCAGGAGTGATGGCACCAAAAGGTCTCAGGAGAGTGCTGGAAAATGGCTGGGCCGTGGAGCCTAAGCAGGATGTAGGATGGGGGCTAGCTAGGTGGGGGTTGCGCCTGGCCGTTGTTTTGCTGCTATAGGGGACTGGATGCGTGGGAATCTCCTGAGGGAGGGAGGTAGAGAGAAGAAAGTGTATTTTTGAAAGAAGGGGTGAGATTGTATAAGTGGGCTTGTAAAAAGTGTAGGCTTGGTTGGGCAGGGGTGATTTTGTAGGAGCTAGGTGTGCAGGAGGGCTTGCAGAGAGGGAGAGCGCTTTGGGTAAAAGTGAATGTAAAAAGAGGCATTATGGGAGAGTGACTGACCCCTGGTGGAAGAAAAGCAAAAGCCTACAGCACCTGGTATTCCCAGGCGGTCTCCCATCCAAGTACTAACCAGGCCCGACCCTGCTTAGCTTCCGAGATCAGACGAGAGCGGGCGCATTCAGGGTGGTGTGGCCGTAGGCGAAGCTCATGGTCTCTTTCAAGCTTCTTGTACTTGTCACCGGCAGCCTGGCTCCGCCTTTCCTTGACTTTACTACAATCAGCTGTGCCTTTTCACAAGCATGGCAGCACACCGCACTTTGTCGTGTCGTCTCTCCTCTCGCTTGCTCTCCTCAAGCCCGTCCCTGCCTCCTGCTGCTTTGCTCCCTCTTTAACCTCTTCCTGCCTGCACCTTCTCACGCACACACATCCTCAGCCTTGCTTCCACGGCTCCTTTCTGGCTTCCCCTGGCCTGACTTTAACCCTTTTCGCTGACAAGGCTTTGCACCACAGGAAGAAGAAGAGCAGCAGGTTGCATGTAGCGCGGGGCCTTATGCCTGCACTTGTTTACGCCTTCGCTCTCCTAGCAGGTGGCCAGCCCATGGATCTCCAGAACCTGCCTTCTGTTCCGTTGGCTACTGGAAGCTGACTGCTGGGGAGGAAGCCAGTACATCTACCCCCCTGGCTACCGGAGGACCCCTCACCTATAACAGGCACCATGCCTCACCAGTGGCTGCAGTCAAGCAACTGCTTGACTTGCCCACTAGGTAGACCTTTTCCTGTAGAGCTGCTCCATACCCCACATGTGCCGCCTTACTCAGCCAACTTCTTTTCAATAGGCCTGGAGACCAACATGCATGATGCACCCCTTTCAAGGACTTCAGAGAAGGCTTAGAACACTTGATGCAACTTGACTGAGAAGTCTGGCCCATTACAGTTCAACGTGAACAATGGTCATATCCTGACCCAAACGACCACTGATTGGCTTCCCAGGATTACCTCTACAAGGTAGCAGTTCATATTGGCCTTTCAGTTGCCATCTCATCCCTTTAAATCCAAACGCATCTGAATTGCACAGATTCTTTGGCTGATTAAGGTGGTAATTAAACTCACTTGTTGCCTTATCTGCATTTAATTAGCCTCAGAACCTGTGTAATTCAGATGTGTTTGGGTTTAAAGGGATGAGGTGGCAACCCTAGTTGGCCTCGTGCAAGTGCTGCCTGATCACCCGAAACGCAGCCTTCCCCTATATTTATATGACCGGTGGGTAGGCTAGATCCAAAAAAACCAGCAGCGCACGCATTACCTCTTTCCCTCCAAGCCTGGGGCAGCCGCTAACTAAAACCGCGCTCCTGTAGGCAACCTGCTGCCTACACCTTAGCCGCTTCAGGGTGCCGGTTTGACGAGGGGTCGGCTCTGTGGCTTCTCTCTGGCTTTGGCAGTCGGCGTGCGTGTTTCCCCTGCTGTCCCCCAGCCTGGAGATCGCTGTGGAATGTGTTGGCGCAAGGGCGACTAAAGAGCAGGAGTGATGGCACCAAAAGGTCTCAGGAGAGTGCTGGAAAATGGCTGGGCCGTGGAGCCTAAGCAGGATGTAGGATGGGGGCTAGCTAGGTGGGGGTTGCGCCTGGCCGTTGTTTTGCTGCTATAGGGGACTGGATGCGTGGCAATCTCCTGAGGGAGGGAGGTAGAGAGAAGAAAGTGTATTTTTGAAAGAAGGGGTGAGATTGTATAAGTGGGCTTGTAAAAAGTGTAGGCTTGGTTGGGCAGGGGTGATTTTGTAGGAGCTAGGTGTGCAGGAGGGCTTGCAGAGAGGGAGAGCGCTTTGGGTAAAAGTGAATGTAAAAAGAGGCATTATGGGAGAGTGACTGACCCCTGGTGGAAGAAAAGCAAAAGCCTACAGCACCTGGTATTCCCAGGCGGTCTCCCATCCAAGTACTAACCAGGCCCGACCCTGCTTAACTTCCGAGATCAGACGAGAGCGGGCGCATTCAGGGTGGTGTGGCCGTAGGCGAAGCTCATGGTCTCTTTCAAGCTTCTTGTACTTGTCACCGGCAGCCTGGCTCCGCCTTTCCTTGACTTTACTACAATCAGCTGTGCCTTTTCACAAGCATGGCAGCACACCGCACTTTGTCGTGTCGTCTCTCCTCTCGCTTGCTCTCCTCAAGCCCGTCCCTGCCTCCTGCTGCTTTGCTCCCTCTTTAACCTCTTCCTGCCTGCACCTTCTCACGCACACACCACATCCTCAGCCTTGCTTCCACGGCTCCTTTCTGGCTTCCCCTGGCCTGACTTTAACCCTTTTCGCTGACAAGGCTTTGCACCACAGGAAGAAGAAGAGCAGCAGGTTGCATGTAGCGCGGGGCCTTATGCCTGCACTTGTTTACGCCTTCGCTCTCCTAGCAGGTGGCCAGCCCATGGATCTCCAGAACCTGCCTTCTGTTCCGTTGGCTACTGGAAGCTGACTGCTGGGGAGGAAGCCAGTACATCTACCCCCCTGGCTACCGGAGGACCCCTCACCTATAACAGGCACCATGCCTCACCAGTGGCTGCAGTCAAGCAACTGCTTGACTTGCCCACTAGGTAGACCTTTTCCTGTAGAGCTGCTCCATACCCCACATGTGCCGCCTTACTCACCCAACTTCTTTTCAATAGGCCTGGAGACCAACATGCATGATGCACCCCTTTCAAGGACTTCAGAGAAGGCTTAGAACACTTGATGCAACTTGACTGAGAAGTCTGGCCCATTACAGTTCAACGTGAACAATGGTCATATCCTGACCCAAACGACCACTGATTGGCTTCCCAGGATTACCTCTACAAGGTAGCAGTTCATATTGGCCTTTGAGTTGCCATCTCATCCCTTTAAATCCAAACGCATCTGAATTGCACAGATTCTTTGGCTGATTAAGGTGGTAATTAAACTCACTTGTTGCCTTATCTGCATTTAATTAGCCTCAGAACCTGTGTAATTCAGATGTGTTTGGGTTTAAAGGGATGAGGTGGCAACCCTAGTTGGCCTCGTGCAAGTGCTGCCTGATCACCCGAAACGCAGCCTTCCCCTATATTTATATGACCGGTGGGTAGGCTAGATCCAAAAAAACCAGCAGCGCACGCATTACCTCTTTCCCTCCAAGCCTGGGGCAGCCGCTAACTAAAACCGCGCTCCTGTAGGCAACCTGCTGCCTACACCTTAGCCGCTTCAGGGTGCCGGTTTGACGAGGGGTCGGCTCTGTGGCTTCTCTCTGGCTTTGGCAGTCGGCGTGCGTGTTTCCCCTGCTGTCCCCCAGCCTGGAGATCGCTGTGGAATGTGTTGGCGCAAGGGCGACTAAAGAGCAGGAGTGATGGCACCAAAAGGTCTCAGGAGAGTGCTGGAAAATGGCTGGGCCGTGGAGCCTAAGCAGGATGTAGGATGGGGGCTAGCTAGGTGGGGGTTGCGCCTGGCCGTTGTTTTGCTGCTATAGGGGACTGGATGCGTGGCAATCTCCTGAGGGAGGGAGGTAGAGAGAAGAAAGTGTATTTTTGAAAGAAGGGGTGAGATTGTATAAGTGGGCTTGTAAAAAGTGTAGGCTTGGTTGGGCAGGGGTGATTTTGTAGGAGCTAGGTGTGCAGGAGGGCTTGCAGAGAGGGAGAGCGCTTTGGGTAAAAGTGAATGTAAAAAGAGGCATTATGGGAGAGTGACTGACCCCTGGTGGAAGAAAAGCAAAAGCCTACAGCACCTGGTATTCCCAGGCGGTCTCCCATCCAAGTACTAACCAGGCCCGACCCTGCTTAGCTTCCGAGATCAGACGAGAGCGGGCGCATTCAGGGTGGTGTGGCCGTAGGCGAAGCTCATGGTCTCTTTCAAGCTTCTTGTACTTGTCACCGGCAGCCTGGCTCCGCCTTTCCTTGACTTTACTACAATCAGCTGTGCCTTTTCACAAGCATGGCAGCACACCGCACTTTGTCGTGTCGTCTCTCCTCTCGCTTGCTCTCCTCAAGCCCGTCCCTGCCTCCTGCTGCTTTGCTCCCTCTTTAACCTCTTCCTGCCTGCACCTTCTCACGCACACACATCCTCAGCCTTGCTTCCACGGCTCCTTTCTGGCTTCCCCTGGCCTGACTTTAACCCTTTTCGCTGACAAGGCTTTGCACCACAGGAAGAAGAAGAGCAGCAGGTTGCATGTAGCGCGGGGCCTTATGCCTGCACTTGTTTACGCCTTCGCTCTCCTAGCAGGTGGCCAGCCCATGGATCTCCAGAACCTGCCTTCTGTTCCGTTGGCTACTGGAAGCTGACTGCTGGGGAGGAAGCCAGTACATCTACCCCCCTGGCTACCGGAGGACCCCTCACCTATAACAGGCACCATGCCTCACCAGTGGCTGCAGTCAAGCAACTGCTTGACTTGCCCACTAGGTAGACCTTTTCCTGTAGAGCTGCTCCATACCCCACATGTGCCGCCTTACTCACCCAACTTCTTTTCAATAGGCCTGGAGACCAACATGCATGATGCACCCCTTTCAAGGACTTCAGAGAAGGCTTAGAACACTTGATGCAACTTGACTGAGAAGTCTGGCCCATTACAGTTCAACGTGAACAATGGTCATATCCTGACCCAAACGACCACTGATTGGCTTCCCAGGATTACCTCTACAAGGTAGCAGTTCATATTGGCCTTTGAGTTGCCATCTCATCCCTTTAAATCCAAACGCATCTGAATTGCACAGATTCTTTGGCTGATTAAGGTGGTAATTAAACTCACTTGTTGCCTTATCTGCATTTAATTAGCCTCAGAACCTGTGTAATTCAGATGTGTTTGGGTTTAAAGGGATGAGGTGGCAACCCTAGTTGGCCTCGTGCAAGTGCTGCCTGATCACCCGAAACGCAGCCTTCCCCTATATTTATATGACCGGTGGGTAGGCTAGATCCAAAAAAACCAGCAGCGCACGCATTACCTCTTTCCCTCCAAGCCTGGGGCAGCCGCTAACTAAAACCGCGCTCCTGTAGGCAACCTGCTGCCTACACCTTAGCCGCTTCAGGGTGCCGGTTTGACGAGGGGTCGGCTCTGTGGCTTCTCTCTGGCTTTGGCAGTCGGCGTGCGTGTTTCCCGTGCTGTCCCCCAGCCTGGAGATCGCTGTGGAATGTGTTGGCGCAAGGGCGACTAAAGAGCAGGAGTGATGGCACCAAAAGGTCTCAGGAGAGTGCTGGAAAATGGCTGGGCCGTGGAGCCTAAGCAGGATGTAGGATGGGGGCTAGCTAGGTGGGGGTTGCGCCTGGCCGTTGTTTTGCTGCTATAGGGGACTGGATGCGTGGCAATCTCCTGAGGGAGGGAGGTAGAGAGAAGAAAGTGTATTTTTGAAAGAAGGGGTGAGATTGTATAAGTGGGCTTGTAAAAAGTGTAGGCTTGGTTGGGCAGGGGTGATTTTGTAGGAGCTAGGTGTGCAGGAGGGCTTGCAGAGAGGGAGAGCGCTTTGGGTAAAAGTGAATGTAAAAAGAGGCATTATGGGAGAGTGACTGACCCCTGGTGGAAGAAAAGCAAAAGCCTACAGCACCTGGTATTCCCAGGCGGTCTCCCATCCAAGTACTAACCAGGCCCGACCCTGCTTAGCTTCCGAGATCAGACGAGAGCGGGCGCATTCAGGGTGGTGTGGCCGTAGGCGAAGCTCATGGTCTCTTTCAAGCTTCTTGTACTTGTCACCGGCAGCCTGGCTCTGCCTTTCCTTGACTTTACTACAATCAGCTGTGCCTTTTCACAAGCATGGCAGCACACCGCACTTTGTCGTGTCGTCTCTCCTCTCGCTTGCTCTCCTCAAGCCCGTCCCTGCCTCCTGCTGCTTTGCTCCCTCTTTAACCTCTTCCTGCCTGCACCTTCTCACGCACACACCACATCCTCAGCCTTGCTTCCACGGCTCCTTTCTGGCTTCCCCTGGCCTGACTTTAACCCTTTTCGCTGACAAGGCTTTGCACCACAGGAAGAAGAAGAGCAGCAGGTTGCATGTAGCGCGGGGCCTTATGCCTGCACTTGTTTACGCCTTCGCTCTCCTAGCAGGTGGCCAGCCCATGGATCTCCAGAACCTGCCTTCTGTTCCGTTGGCTACTGGAAGCTGACTGCTGGGGAGGAAGCCAGTACATCTACCCCCCTGGCTACCGGAGGACCCCTCACCTATAACAGGCACCATGCCTCACCAGTGGCTGCAGTCAAGCAACTGCTTGACTTGCCCACTAGGTAGACCTTTTCCTGTAGAGCTGCTCCATACCCCACATGTGCCGCCTTACTCACCCAACTTCTTTTCAATAGGCCTGGAGACCAACATGCATGATGCACCCCTTTCAAGGACTTCAGAGAAGGCTTAGAACACTTGATGCAACTTGACTGAGAAGTCTGGCCCATTACAGTTCAACGTGAACAATGGTCATATCCTGACCCAAACGACCACTGATTGGCTTCCCAGGATTACCTCTACAAGGTAGCAGTTCATATTGGCCTTTGAGTTGCCATCTCATCCCTTTAAATCCAAACGCATCTGAATTGCACAGATTCTTTGGCTGATTAAGGTGGTAATTAAACTCACTTGTTGCCTTATCTGCATTTAATTAGCCTCAGAACCTGTGTAATTCAGATGTGTTTGGGTTTAAAGGGATGAGGTGGCAACCCTAGTTGGCCTCGTGCAAGTGCTGCCTGATCACCCGAAACGCAGCCTTCCCCTATATTTATATGACCGGTGGGTAGGCTAGATCCAAAAAAACCAGCAGCGCACGCATTACCTCTTTCCCTCCAAGCCTGGGGCAGCCGCTAACTAAAACCGCGCTCCTGTAGGCAACCTGCTGCCTACACCTTAGCCGCTTCAGGGTGCCGGTTTGACGAGGGGTCGGCTCTGTGGCTTCTCTCTGGCTTTGGCAGTCGGCGTGCGTGTTTCCCGTGCTGTCCCCCAGCCTGGAGATCGCTGTGGAATGTGTTGGCGCAAGGGCGACTAAAGAGCAGGAGTGATGGCACCAAAAGGTCTCAGGAGAGTGCTGGAAAATGGCTGGGCCGTGGAGCCTAAGCAGGATGTAGGATGGGGGCTAGCTAGGTGGGGGTTGCGCCTGGCCGTTGTTTTGCTGCTATAGGGGACTGGATGCGTGGCAATCTCCTGAGGGAGGGAGGTAGAGAGAAGAAAGTGTATTTTTGAAAGAAGGGGTGAGATTGTATAAGTGGGCTTGTAAAAAGTGTAGGCTTGGTTGGGCAGGGGTGATTTTGTAGGAGCTAGGTGTGCAGGAGGGCTTGCAGAGAGGGAGAGCGCTTTGGGTAAAAGTGAATGTAAAAAGAGGCATTATGGGAGAGTGACTGACCCCTGGTGGAAGAAAAGCAAAAGCCTACAGCACCTGGTATTCCCAGGCGGTCTCCCATCCAAGTACTAACCAGGCCCGACCCTGCTTAGCTTCCGAGATCAGACGAGAGCGGGCGCATTCAGGGTGGTGTGGCCGTAGGCGAAGCTCATGGTCTCTTTCAAGCTTCTTGTACTTGTCACCGGCAGCCTGGCTCCGCCTTTCCTTGACTTTACTACAATCAGCTGTGCCTTTTCACAAGCATGGCAGCACACCGCACTTTGTCGTGTCGTCTCTCCTCTCGCTTGCTCTCCTCAAGCCCGTCCCTGCCTCCTGCTGCTTTGCTCCCTCTTTAACCTCTTCCTGCCTGCACCTTCTCACGCACACACATCCTCAGCCTTGCTTCCACGGCTCCTTTCTGGCTTCCCCTGGCCTGACTTTAACCCTTTTCGCTGACAAGGCTTTGCACCACAGGAAGAAGAAGAGCAGCAGGTTGCATGTAGCGCGGGGCCTTATGCCTGCACTTGTTTACGCCTTCGCTCTCCTAGCAGGTGGCCAGCCCATGGATCTCCAGAACCTGCCTTCTGTTCCGTTGGCTACTGGAAGCTGACTGCTGGGGAGGAAGCCAGTACATCTACCCCCCTGGCTACCGGAGGACCCCTCACCTATAACAGGCACCATGCCTCACCAGTGGCTGCAGTCAAGCAACTGCTTGACTTGCCCACTAGGTAGACCTTTTCCTGTAGAGCTGCTCCATACCCCACATGTGCCGCCTTACTCACCCAACTTCTTTTCAATAGGCCTGGAGACCAACATGCATGATGCACCCCTTTCAAGGACTTCAGAGAAGGCTTAGAACACTTGATGCAACTTGACTGAGAAGTCTGGCCCATTACAGTTCAACGTGAACAATGGTCATATCCTGACCCAAACGACCACTGATTGGCTTCCCAGGATTACCTCTACAAGGTAGCAGTTCATATTGGCCTTTGAGTTGCCATCTCATCCCTTTAAATCCAAACGCATCTGAATTGCACAGATTCTTTGGCTGATTAAGGTGGTAATTAAACTCACTTGTTGCCTTATCTGCATTTAATTAGCCTCAGAACCTGTGTAATTCAGATGTGTTTGGGTTTAAAGGGATGAGGTGGCAACCCTAGTTGGCCTCGTGCAAGTGCTGCCTGATCACCCGAAACGCAGCCTTCCCCTATATTTATATGACCGGTGGGTAGGCTAGATCCAAAAAAACCAGCAGCGCACGCATTACCTCTTTCCCTCCAAGCCTGGGGCAGCCGCTAACTAAAACCGCGCTCCTGTAGGCAACCTGCTGCCTACACCTTAGCCGCTTCAGGGTGCCGGTTTGACGAGGGGTCGGCTCTGTGGCTTCTCTCTGGCTTTGGCAGTCGGCGTGCGTGTTTCCCGTGCTGTCCCCCAGCCTGGAGATCGCTGTGGAATGTGTTGGCGCAAGGGCGACTAAAGAGCAGGAGTGATGGCACCAAAAGGTCTCAGGAGAGTGCTGGAAAATGGCTGGGCCGTGGAGCCTAAGCAGGATGTAGGATGGGGGCTAGCTAGGTGGGGGTTGCGCCTGGCCGTTGTTTTGCTGCTATAGGGGACTGGATGCGTGGCAATCTCCTGAGGGAGGGAGGTAGAGAGAAGAAAGTGTATTTTTGAAAGAAGGGGTGAGATTGTATAAGTGGGCTTGTAAAAAGTGTAGGCTTGGTTGGGCAGGGGTGATTTTGTAGGAGCTAGGTGTGCAGGAGGGCTTGCAGAGAGGGAGAGCGCTTTGGGTAAAAGTGAATGTAAAAAGAGGCATTATGGGAGAGTGACTGACCCCTGGTGGAAGAAAAGCAAAAGCCTACAGCACCTGGTATTCCCAGGCGGTCTCCCATCCAAGTACTAACCAGGCCCGACCCTGCTTAGCTTCCGAGATCAGACGAGAGCGGGCGCATTCAGGGTGGTGTGGCCGTAGGCGAAGCTCATGGTCTCTTTCAAGCTTCTTGTACTTGTCACCGGCAGCCTGGCTCCGCCTTTCCTTGACTTTACTACAATCAGCTGTGCCTTTTCACAAGCATGGCAGCACACCGCACTTTGTCGTGTCGTCTCTCCTCTCGCTTGCTCTCCTCAAGCCCGTCCCTGCCTCCTGCTGCTTTGCTCCCTCTTTAACCTCTTCCTGCCTGCACCTTCTCACGCACACACATCCTCAGCCTTGCTTCCACGGCTCCTTTCTGGCTTCCCCTGGCCTGACTTTAACCCTTTTCGCTGACAAGGCTTTGCACCACAGGAAGAAGAAGAGCAGCAGGTTGCATGTAGCGCGGGGCCTTATGCCTGCACTTGTTTACGCCTTCGCTCTCCTAGCAGGTGGCCAGCCCATGGATCTCCAGAACCTGCCTTCTGTTCCGTTGGCTACTGGAAGCTGACTGCTGGGGAGGAAGCCAGTACATCTACCCCCCTGGCTACCGGAGGACCCCTCACCTATAACAGGCACCATGCCTCACCAGTGGCTGCAGTCAAGCAACTGCTTGACTTGCCCACTAGGTAGACCTTTTCCTGTAGAGCTGCTCCATACCCCACATGTGCCGCCTTACTCACCCAACTTCTTTTCAATAGGCCTGGAGACCAACATGCATGATGCACCCCTTTCAAGGACTTCAGAGAAGGCTTAGAACACTTGATGCAACTTGACTGAGAAGTCTGGCCCATTACAGTTCAACGTGAACAATGGTCATATCCTGACCCAAACGACCACTGATTGGCTTCCCAGGATTACCTCTACAAGGTAGCAGTTCATATTGGCCTTTGAGTTGCCATCTCATCCCTTTAAATCCAAACGCATCTGAATTGCACAGATTCTTTGGCTGATTAAGGTGGTAATTAAACTCACTTGTTGCCTTATCTGCATTTAATTAGCCTCAGAACCTGTGTAATTCAGATGTGTTTGGGTTTAAAGGGATGAGGTGGCAACCCTAGTTGGCCTCGTGCAAGTGCTGCCTGATCACCCGAAACGCAGCCTTCCCCTATATTTATATGACCGGTGGGTAGGCTAGATCCAAAAAAACCAGCAGCGCACGCATTACCTCTTTCCCTCCAAGCCTGGGGCAGCCGCTAACTAAAACCGCGCTCCTGTAGGCAACCTGCTGCCTACACCTTAGCCGCTTCAGGGTGCCGGTTTGACGAGGGGTCGGCTCTGTGGCTTCTCTCTGGCTTTGGCAGTCGGCGTGCGTGTTTCCCGTGCTGTCCCCCAGCCTGGAGATCGCTGTGGAATGTGTTGGCGCAAGGGCGACTAAAGAGCAGGAGTGATGGCACCAAAAGGTCTCAGGAGAGTGCTGGAAAATGGCTGGGCCGTGGAGCCTAAGCAGGATGTAGGATGGGGGCTAGCTAGGTGGGGGTTGCGCCTGGCCGTTGTTTTGCTGCTATAGGGGACTGGATGCGTGGCAATCTCCTGAGGGAGGGAGGTAGAGAGAAGAAAGTGTATTTTTGAAAGAAGGGGTGAGATTGTATAAGTGGGCTTGTAAAAAGTGTAGGCTTGGTTGGGCAGGGGTGATTTTGTAGGAGCTAGGTGTGCAGGAGGGCTTGCAGAGAGGGAGAGCGCTTTGGGTAAAAGTGAATGTAAAAAGAGGCATTATGGGAGAGTGACTGACCCCTGGTGGAAGAAAAGCAAAAGCCTACAGCACCTGGTATTCCCAGGCGGTCTCCCATCCAAGTACTAACCAGGCCCGACCCTGCTTAGCTTCCGAGATCAGACGAGAGCGGGCGCATTCAGGGTGGTGTGGCCGTAGGCGAAGCTCATGGTCTCTTTCAAGCTTCTTGTACTTGTCACCGGCAGCCTGGCTCTGCCTTTCCTTGACTTTACTACAATCAGCTGTGCCTTTTCACAAGCATGGCAGCACACCGCACTTTGTCGTGTCGTCTCTCCTCTCGCTTGCTCTCCTCAAGCCCGTCCCTGCCTCCTGCTGCTTTGCTCCCTCTTTAACCTCTTCCTGCCTGCACCTTCTCACGCACACACCACATCCTCAGCCTTGCTTCCACGGCTCCTTTCTGGCTTCCCCTGGCCTGACTTTAACCCTTTTCGCTGACAAGGCTTTGCACCACAGGAAGAAGAAGAGCAGCAGGTTGCATGTAGCGCGGGGCCTTATGCCTGCACTTGTTTACGCCTTCGCTCTCCTAGCAGGTGGCCAGCCCATGGATCTCCAGAACCTGCCTTCTGTTCCGTTGGCTACTGGAAGCTGACTGCTGGGGAGGAAGCCAGTACATCTACCCCCCTGGCTACCGGAGGACCCCTCACCTATAACAGGCACCATGCCTCACCAGTGGCTGCAGTCAAGCAACTGCTTGACTTGCCCACTAGGTAGACCTTTTCCTGTAGAGCTGCTCCATACCCCACATGTGCCGCCTTACTCACCCAACTTCTTTTCAATAGGCCTGGAGACCAACATGCATGATGCACCCCTTTCAAGGACTTCAGAGAAGGCTTAGAACACTTGATGCAACTTGACTGAGAAGTCTGGCCCATTACAGTTCAACGTGAACAATGGTCATATCCTGACCCAAACGACCACTGATTGGCTTCCCAGGATTACCTCTACAAGGTAGCAGTTCATATTGGCCTTTGAGTTGCCATCTCATCCCTTTAAATCCAAACGCATCTGAATTGCACAGATTCTTTGGCTGATTAAGGTGGTAATTAAACTCACTTGTTGCCTTATCTGCATTTAATTAGCCTCAGAACCTGTGTAATTCAGATGTGTTTGGGTTTAAAGGGATGAGGTGGCAACCCTAGTTGGCCTCGTGCAAGTGCTGCCTGATCACCCGAAACGCAGCCTTCCCCTATATTTATATGACCGGTGGGTAGGCTAGATCCAAAAAAACCAGCAGCGCACGCATTACCTCTTTCCCTCCAAGCCTGGGGCAGCCGCTAACTAAAACCGCGCTCCTGTAGGCAACCTGCTGCCTACACCTTAGCCGCTTCAGGGTGCCGGTTTGACGAGGGGTCGGCTCTGTGGCTTCTCTCTGGCTTTGGCAGTCGGCGTGCGTGTTTCCCGTGCTGTCCCCCAGCCTGGAGATCGCTGTGGAATGTGTTGGCGCAAGGGCGACTAAAGAGCAGGAGTGATGGCACCAAAAGGTCTCAGGAGAGTGCTGGAAAATGGCTGGGCCGTGGAGCCTAAGCAGGATGTAGGATGGGGGCTAGCTAGGTGGGGGTTGCGCCTGGCCGTTGTTTTGCTGCTATAGGGGACTGGATGCGTGGCAATCTCCTGAGGGAGGGAGGTAGAGAGAAGAAAGTGTATTTTTGAAAGAAGGGGTGAGATTGTATAAGTGGGCTTGTAAAAAGTGTAGGCTTGGTTGGGCAGGGGTGATTTTGTAGGAGCTAGGTGTGCAGGAGGGCTTGCAGAGAGGGAGAGCGCTTTGGGTAAAAGTGAATGTAAAAAGAGGCATTATGGGAGAGTGACTGACCCCTGGTGGAAGAAAAGCAAAAGCCTACAGCACCTGGTATTCCCAGGCGGTCTCCCATCCAAGTACTAACCAGGCCCGACCCTGCTTAGCTTCCGAGATCAGACGAGAGCGGGCGCATTCAGGGTGGTGTGGCCGTAGGCGAAGCTCATGGTCTCTTTCAAGCTTCTTGTACTTGTCACCGGCAGCCTGGCTCCGCCTTTCCTTGACTTTACTACAATCAGCTGTGCCTTTTCACAAGCATGGCAGCACACCGCACTTTGTCGTGTCGTCTCTCCTCTCGCTTGCTCTCCTCAAGCCCGTCCCTGCCTCCTGCTGCTTTGCTCCCTCTTTAACCTCTTCCTGCCTGCACCTTCTCACGCACACACATCCTCAGCCTTGCTTCCACGGCTCCTTTCTGGCTTCCCCTGGCCTGACTTTAACCCTTTTCGCTGACAAGGCTTTGCACCACAGGAAGAAGAAGAGCAGCAGGTTGCATGTAGCGCGGGGCCTTATGCCTGCACTTGTTTACGCCTTCGCTCTCCTAGCAGGTGGCCAGCCCATGGATCTCCAGAACCTGCCTTCTGTTCCGTTGGCTACTGGAAGCTGACTGCTGGGGAGGAAGCCAGTACATCTACCCCCCTGGCTACCGGAGGACCCCTCACCTATAACAGGCACCATGCCTCACCAGTGGCTGCAGTCAAGCAACTGCTTGACTTGCCCACTAGGTAGACCTTTTCCTGTAGAGCTGCTCCATACCCCACATGTGCCGCCTTACTCACCCAACTTCTTTTCAATAGGCCTGGAGACCAACATGCATGATGCACCCCTTTCAAGGACTTCAGAGAAGGCTTAGAACACTTGATGCAACTTGACTGAGAAGTCTGGCCCATTACAGTTCAACGTGAACAATGGTCATATCCTGACCCAAACGACCACTGATTGGCTTCCCAGGATTACCTCTACAAGGTAGCAGTTCATATTGGCCTTTGAGTTGCCATCTCATCCCTTTAAATCCAAACGCATCTGAATTGCACAGATTCTTTGGCTGATTAAGGTGGTAATTAAACTCACTTGTTGCCTTATCTGCATTTAATTAGCCTCAGAACCTGTGTAATTCAGATGTGTTTGGGTTTAAAGGGATGAGGTGGCAACCCTAGTTGGCCTCGTGCAAGTGCTGCCTGATCACCCGAAACGCAGCCTTCCCCTATATTTATATGACCGGTGGGTAGGCTAGATCCAAAAAAACCAGCAGCGCACGCATTACCTCTTTCCCTCCAAGCCTGGGGCAGCCGCTAACTAAAACCGCGCTCCTGTAGGCAACCTGCTGCCTACACCTTAGCCGCTTCAGGGTGCCGGTTTGACGAGGGGTCGGCTCTGTGGCTTCTCTCTGGCTTTGGCAGTCGGCGTGCGTGTTTCCCGTGCTGTCCCCCAGCCTGGAGATCGCTGTGGAATGTGTTGGCGCAAGGGCGACTAAAGAGCAGGAGTGATGGCACCAAAAGGTCTCAGGAGAGTGCTGGAAAATGGCTGGGCCGTGGAGCCTAAGCAGGATGTAGGATGGGGGCTAGCTAGGTGGGGGTTGCGCCTGGCCGTTGTTTTGCTGCTATAGGGGACTGGATGCGTGGCAATCTCCTGAGGGAGGGAGGTAGAGAGAAGAAAGTGTATTTTTGAAAGAAGGGGTGAGATTGTATAAGTGGGCTTGTAAAAAGTGTAGGCTTGGTTGGGCAGGGGTGATTTTGTAGGAGCTAGGTGTGCAGGAGGGCTTGCAGAGAGGGAGAGCGCTTTGGGTAAAAGTGAATGTAAAAAGAGGCATTATGGGAGAGTGACTGACCCCTGGTGGAAGAAAAGCAAAAGCCTACAGCACCTGGTATTCCCAGGCGGTCTCCCATCCAAGTACTAACCAGGCCCGACCCTGCTTAGCTTCCGAGATCAGACGAGAGCGGGCGCATTCAGGGTGGTGTGGCCGTAGGCGAAGCTCATGGTCTCTTTCAAGCTTCTTGTACTTGTCACCGGCAGCCTGGCTCTGCCTTTCCTTGACTTTACTACAATCAGCTGTGCCTTTTCACAAGCATGGCAGCACACCGCACTTTGTCGTGTCGTCTCTCCTCTCGCTTGCTCTCCTCAAGCCCGTCCCTGCCTCCTGCTGCTTTGCTCCCTCTTTAACCTCTTCCTGCCTGCACCTTCTCACGCACACACCACATCCTCAGCCTTGCTTCCACGGCTCCTTTCTGGCTTCCCCTGGCCTGACTTTAACCCTTTTCGCTGACAAGGCTTTGCACCACAGGAAGAAGAAGAGCAGCAGGTTGCATGTAGCGCGGGGCCTTATGCCTGCACTTGTTTACGCCTTCGCTCTCCTAGCAGGTGGCCAGCCCATGGATCTCCAGAACCTGCCTTCTGTTCCGTTGGCTACTGGAAGCTGACTGCTGGGGAGGAAGCCAGTACATCTACCCCCCTGGCTACCGGAGGACCCCTCACCTATAACAGGCACCATGCCTCACCAGTGGCTGCAGTCAAGCAACTGCTTGACTTGCCCACTAGGTAGACCTTTTCCTGTAGAGCTGCTCCATACCCCACATGTGCCGCCTTACTCACCCAACTTCTTTTCAATAGGCCTGGAGACCAACATGCATGATGCACCCCTTTCAAGGACTTCAGAGAAGGCTTAGAACACTTGATGCAACTTGACTGAGAAGTCTGGCCCATTACAGTTCAACGTGAACAATGGTCATATCCTGACCCAAACGACCACTGATTGGCTTCCCAGGATTACCTCTACAAGGTAGCAGTTCATATTGGCCTTTGAGTTGCCATCTCATCCCTTTAAATCCAAACGCATCTGAATTGCACAGATTCTTTGGCTGATTAAGGTGGTAATTAAACTCACTTGTTGCCTTATCTGCATTTAATTAGCCTCAGAACCTGTGTAATTCAGATGTGTTTGGGTTTAAAGGGATGAGGTGGCAACCCTAGTTGGCCTCGTGCAAGTGCTGCCTGATCACCCGAAACGCAGCCTTCCCCTATATTTATATGACCGGTGGGTAGGCTAGATCCAAAAAAACCAGCAGCGCACGCATTACCTCTTTCCCTCCAAGCCTGGGGCAGCCGCTAACTAAAACCGCGCTCCTGTAGGCAACCTGCTGCCTACACCTTAGCCGCTTCAGGGTGCCGGTTTGACGAGGGGTCGGCTCTGTGGCTTCTCTCTGGCTTTGGCAGTCGGCGTGCGTGTTTCCCCTGCTGTCCCCCAGCCTGGAGATCGCTGTGGAATGTGTTGGCGCAAGGGCGACTAAAGAGCAGGAGTGATGGCACCAAAAGGTCTCAGGAGAGTGCTGGAAAATGGCTGGGCCGTGGAGCCTAAGCAGGATGTAGGATGGGGGCTAGCTAGGTGGGGGTTGCGCCTGGCCGTTGTTTTGCTGCTATAGGGGACTGGATGCGTGGCAATCTCCTGAGGGAGGGAGGTAGAGAGAAGAAAGTGTATTTTTGAAAGAAGGGGTGAGATTGTATAAGTGGGCTTGTAAAAAGTGTAGGCTTGGTTGGGCAGGGGTGATTTTGTAGGAGCTAGGTGTGCAGGAGGGCTTGCAGAGAGGGAGAGCGCTTTGGGTAAAAGTGAATGTAAAAAGAGGCATTATGGGAGAGTGACTGACCCCTGGTGGAAGAAAAGCAAAAGCCTACAGCACCTGGTATTCCCAGGCGGTCTCCCATCCAAGTACTAACCAGGCCCGACCCTGCTTAGCTTCCGAGATCAGACGAGAGCGGGCGCATTCAGGGTGGTGTGGCCGTAGGCGAAGCTCATGGTCTCTTTCAAGCTTCTTGTACTTGTCACCGGCAGCCTGGCTCCGCCTTTCCTTGACTTTACTACAATCAGCTGTGCCTTTTCACAAGCATGGCAGCACACCGCACTTTGTCGTGTCGTCTCTCCTCTCGCTTGCTCTCCTCAAGCCCGTCCCTGCCTCCTGCTGCTTTGCTCCCTCTTTAACCTCTTCCTGCCTGCACCTTCTCACGCACACACATCCTCAGCCTTGCTTCCACGGCTCCTTTCTGGCTTCCCCTGGCCTGACTTTAACCCTTTTCGCTGACAAGGCTTTGCACCACAGGAAGAAGAAGAGCAGCAGGTTGCATGTAGCGCGGGGCCTTATGCCTGCACTTGTTTACGCCTTCGCTCTCCTAGCAGGTGGCCAGCCCATGGATCTCCAGAACCTGCCTTCTGTTCCGTTGGCTACTGGAAGCTGACTGCTGGGGAGGAAGCCAGTACATCTACCCCCCTGGCTACCGGAGGACCCCTCACCTATAACAGGCACCATGCCTCACCAGTGGCTGCAGTCAAGCAACTGCTTGACTTGCCCACTAGGTAGACCTTTTCCTGTAGAGCTGCTCCATACCCCACATGTGCCGCCTTACTCACCCAACTTCTTTTCAATAGGCCTGGAGACCAACATGCATGATGCACCCCTTTCAAGGACTTCAGAGAAGGCTTAGAACACTTGATGCAACTTGACTGAGAAGTCTGGCCCATTACAGTTCAACGTGAACAATGGTCATATCCTGACCCAAACGACCACTGATTGGCTTCCCAGGATTACCTCTACAAGGTAGCAGTTCATATTGGCCTTTGAGTTGCCATCTCATCCCTTTAAATCCAAACGCATCTGAATTGCACAGATTCTTTGGCTGATTAAGGTGGTAATTAAACTCACTTGTTGCCTTATCTGCATTTAATTAGCCTCAGAACCTGTGTAATTCAGATGTGTTTGGGTTTAAAGGGATGAGGTGGCAACCCTAGTTGGCCTCGTGCAAGTGCTGCCTGATCACCCGAAACGCAGCCTTCCCCTATATTTATATGACCGGTGGGTAGGCTAGATCCAAAAAAACCAGCAGCGCACGCATTACCTCTTTCCCTCCAAGCCTGGGGCAGCCGCTAACTAAAACCGCGCTCCTGTAGGCAACCTGCTGCCTACACCTTAGCCGCTTCAGGGTGCCGGTTTGACGAGGGGTCGGCTCTGTGGCTTCTCTCTGGCTTTGGCAGTCGGCGTGCGTGTTTCCCGTGCTGTCCCCCAGCCTGGAGATCGCTGTGGAATGTGTTGGCGCAAGGGCGACTAAAGAGCAGGAGTGATGGCACCAAAAGGTCTCAGGAGAGTGCTGGAAAATGGCTGGGCCGTGGAGCCTAAGCAGGATGTAGGATGGGGGCTAGCTAGGTGGGGGTTGCGCCTGGCCGTTGTTTTGCTGCTATAGGGGACTGGATGCGTGGCAATCTCCTGAGGGAGGGAGGTAGAGAGAAGAAAGTGTATTTTTGAAAGAAGGGGTGAGATTGTATAAGTGGGCTTGTAAAAAGTGTAGGCTTGGTTGGGCAGGGGTGATTTTGTAGGAGCTAGGTGTGCAGGAGGGCTTGCAGAGAGGGAGAGCGCTTTGGGTAAAAGTGAATGTAAAAAGAGGCATTATGGGAGAGTGACTGACCCCTGGTGGAAGAAAAGCAAAAGCCTACAGCACCTGGTATTCCCAGGCGGTCTCCCATCCAAGTACTAACCAGGCCCGACCCTGCTTAGCTTCCGAGATCAGACGAGAGCGGGCGCATTCAGGGTGGTGTGGCCGTAGGCGAAGCTCATGGTCTCTTTCAAGCTTCTTGTACTTGTCACCGGCAGCCTGGCTCTGCCTTTCCTTGACTTTACTACAATCAGCTGTGCCTTTTCACAAGCATGGCAGCACACCGCACTTTGTCGTGTCGTCTCTCCTCTCGCTTGCTCTCCTCAAGCCCGTCCCTGCCTCCTGCTGCTTTGCTCCCTCTTTAACCTCTTCCTGCCTGCACCTTCTCACGCACACACCACATCCTCAGCCTTGCTTCCACGGCTCCTTTCTGGCTTCCCCTGGCCTGACTTTAACCCTTTTCGCTGACAAGGCTTTGCACCACAGGAAGAAGAAGAGCAGCAGGTTGCATGTAGCGCGGGGCCTTATGCCTGCACTTGTTTACGCCTTCGCTCTCCTAGCAGGTGGCCAGCCCATGGATCTCCAGAACCTGCCTTCTGTTCCGTTGGCTACTGGAAGCTGACTGCTGGGGAGGAAGCCAGTACATCTACCCCCCTGGCTACCGGAGGACCCCTCACCTATAACAGGCACCATGCCTCACCAGTGGCTGCAGTCAAGCAACTGCTTGACTTGCCCACTAGGTAGACCTTTTCCTGTAGAGCTGCTCCATACCCCACATGTGCCGCCTTACTCACCCAACTTCTTTTCAATAGGCCTGGAGACCAACATGCATGATGCACCCCTTTCAAGGACTTCAGAGAAGGCTTAGAACACTTGATGCAACTTGACTGAGAAGTCTGGCCCATTACAGTTCAACGTGAACAATGGTCATATCCTGACCCAAACGACCACTGATTGGCTTCCCAGGATTACCTCTACAAGGTAGCAGTTCATATTGGCCTTTGAGTTGCCATCTCATCCCTTTAAATCCAAACGCATCTGAATTGCACAGATTCTTTGGCTGATTAAGGTGGTAATTAAACTCACTTGTTGCCTTATCTGCATTTAATTAGCCTCAGAACCTGTGTAATTCAGATGTGTTTGGGTTTAAAGGGATGAGGTGGCAACCCTAGTTGGCCTCGTGCAAGTGCTGCCTGATCACCCGAAACGCAGCCTTCCCCTATATTTATATGACCGGTGGGTAGGCTAGATCCAAAAAAACCAGCAGCGCACGCATTACCTCTTTCCCTCCAAGCCTGGGGCAGCCGCTAACTAAAACCGCGCTCCTGTAGGCAACCTGCTGCCTACACCTTAGCCGCTTCAGGGTGCCGGTTTGACGAGGGGTCGGCTCTGTGGCTTCTCTCTGGCTTTGGCAGTCGGCGTGCGTGTTTCCCGTGCTGTCCCCCAGCCTGGAGATCGCTGTGGAATGTGTTGGCGCAAGGGCGACTAAAGAGCAGGAGTGATGGCACCAAAAGGTCTCAGGAGAGTGCTGGAAAATGGCTGGGCCGTGGAGCCTAAGCAGGATGTAGGATGGGGGCTAGCTAGGTGGGGGTTGCGCCTGGCCGTTGTTTTGCTGCTATAGGGGACTGGATGCGTGGCAATCTCCTGAGGGAGGGAGGTAGAGAGAAGAAAGTGTATTTTTGAAAGAAGGGGTGAGATTGTATAAGTGGGCTTGTAAAAAGTGTAGGCTTGGTTGGGCAGGGGTGATTTTGTAGGAGCTAGGTGTGCAGGAGGGCTTGCAGAGAGGGAGAGCGCTTTGGGTAAAAGTGAATGTAAAAAGAGGCATTATGGGAGAGTGACTGACCCCTGGTGGAAGAAAAGCAAAAGCCTACAGCACCTGGTATTCCCAGGCGGTCTCCCATCCAAGTACTAACCAGGCCCGACCCTGCTTAGCTTCCGAGATCAGACGAGAGCGGGCGCATTCAGGGTGGTGTGGCCGTAGGCGAAGCTCATGGTCTCTTTCAAGCTTCTTGTACTTGTCACCGGCAGCCTGGCTCCGCCTTTCCTTGACTTTACTACAATCAGCTGTGCCTTTTCACAAGCATGGCAGCACACCGCACTTTGTCGTGTCGTCTCTCCTCTCGCTTGCTCTCCTCAAGCCCGTCCCTGCCTCCTGCTGCTTTGCTCCCTCTTTAACCTCTTCCTGCCTGCACCTTCTCACGCACACACATCCTCAGCCTTGCTTCCACGGCTCCTTTCTGGCTTCCCCTGGCCTGACTTTAACCCTTTTCGCTGACAAGGCTTTGCACCACAGGAAGAAGAAGAGCAGCAGGTTGCATGTAGCGCGGGGCCTTATGCCTGCACTTGTTTACGCCTTCGCTCTCCTAGCAGGTGGCCAGCCCATGGATCTCCAGAACCTGCCTTCTGTTCCGTTGGCTACTGGAAGCTGACTGCTGGGGAGGAAGCCAGTACATCTACCCCCCTGGCTACCGGAGGACCCCTCACCTATAACAGGCACCATGCCTCACCAGTGGCTGCAGTCAAGCAACTGCTTGACTTGCCCACTAGGTAGACCTTTTCCTGTAGAGCTGCTCCATACCCCACATGTGCCGCCTTACTCACCCAACTTCTTTTCAATAGGCCTGGAGACCAACATGCATGATGCACCCCTTTCAAGGACTTCAGAGAAGGCTTAGAACACTTGATGCAACTTGACTGAGAAGTCTGGCCCATTACAGTTCAACGTGAACAATGGTCATATCCTGACCCAAACGACCACTGATTGGCTTCCCAGGATTACCTCTACAAGGTAGCAGTTCATATTGGCCTTTGAGTTGCCATCTCATCCCTTTAAATCCAAACGCATCTGAATTGCACAGATTCTTTGGCTGATTAAGGTGGTAATTAAACTCACTTGTTGCCTTATCTGCATTTAATTAGCCTCAGAACCTGTGTAATTCAGATGTGTTTGGGTTTAAAGGGATGAGGTGGCAACCCTAGTTGGCCTCGTGCAAGTGCTGCCTGATCACCCGAAACGCAGCCTTCCCCTATATTTATATGACCGGTGGGTAGGCTAGATCCAAAAAAACCAGCAGCGCACGCATTACCTCTTTCCCTCCAAGCCTGGGGCAGCCGCTAACTAAAACCGCGCTCCTGTAGGCAACCTGCTGCCTACACCTTAGCCGCTTCAGGGTGCCGGTTTGACGAGGGGTCGGCTCTGTGGCTTCTCTCTGGCTTTGGCAGTCGGCGTGCGTGTTTCCCGTGCTGTCCCCCAGCCTGGAGATCGCTGTGGAATGTGTTGGCGCAAGGGCGACTAAAGAGCAGGAGTGATGGCACCAAAAGGTCTCAGGAGAGTGCTGGAAAATGGCTGGGCCGTGGAGCCTAAGCAGGATGTAGGATGGGGGCTAGCTAGGTGGGGGTTGCGCCTGGCCGTTGTTTTGCTGCTATAGGGGACTGGATGCGTGGCAATCTCCTGAGGGAGGGAGGTAGAGAGAAGAAAGTGTATTTTTGAAAGAAGGGGTGAGATTGTATAAGTGGGCTTGTAAAAAGTGTAGGCTTGGTTGGGCAGGGGTGATTTTGTAGGAGCTAGGTGTGCAGGAGGGCTTGCAGAGAGGGAGAGCGCTTTGGGTAAAAGTGAATGTAAAAAGAGGCATTATGGGAGAGTGACTGACCCCTGGTGGAAGAAAAGCAAAAGCCTACAGCACCTGGTATTCCCAGGCGGTCTCCCATCCAAGTACTAACCAGGCCCGACCCTGCTTAGCTTCCGAGATCAGACGAGAGCGGGCGCATTCAGGGTGGTGTGGCCGTAGGCGAAGCTCATGGTCTCTTTCAAGCTTCTTGTACTTGTCACCGGCAGCCTGGCTCTGCCTTTCCTTGACTTTACTACAATCAGCTGTGCCTTTTCACAAGCATGGCAGCACACCGCACTTTGTCGTGTCGTCTCTCCTCTCGCTTGCTCTCCTCAAGCCCGTCCCTGCCTCCTGCTGCTTTGCTCCCTCTTTAACCTCTTCCTGCCTGCACCTTCTCACGCACACACCACATCCTCAGCCTTGCTTCCACGGCTCCTTTCTGGCTTCCCCTGGCCTGACTTTAACCCTTTTCGCTGACAAGGCTTTGCACCACAGGAAGAAGAAGAGCAGCAGGTTGCATGTAGCGCGGGGCCTTATGCCTGCACTTGTTTACGCCTTCGCTCTCCTAGCAGGTGGCCAGCCCATGGATCTCCAGAACCTGCCTTCTGTTCCGTTGGCTACTGGAAGCTGACTGCTGGGGAGGAAGCCAGTACATCTACCCCCCTGGCTACCGGAGGACCCCTCACCTATAACAGGCACCATGCCTCACCAGTGGCTGCAGTCAAGCAACTGCTTGACTTGCCCACTAGGTAGACCTTTTCCTGTAGAGCTGCTCCATACCCCACATGTGCCGCCTTACTCACCCAACTTCTTTTCAATAGGCCTGGAGACCAACATGCATGATGCACCCCTTTCAAGGACTTCAGAGAAGGCTTAGAACACTTGATGCAACTTGACTGAGAAGTCTGGCCCATTACAGTTCAACGTGAACAATGGTCATATCCTGACCCAAACGACCACTGATTGGCTTCCCAGGATTACCTCTACAAGGTAGCAGTTCATATTGGCCTTTGAGTTGCCATCTCATCCCTTTAAATCCAAACGCATCTGAATTGCACAGATTCTTTGGCTGATTAAGGTGGTAATTAAACTCACTTGTTGCCTTATCTGCATTTAATTAGCCTCAGAACCTGTGTAATTCAGATGTGTTTGGGTTTAAAGGGATGAGGTGGCAACCCTAGTTGGCCTCGTGCAAGTGCTGCCTGATCACCCGAAACGCAGCCTTCCCCTATATTTATATGACCGGTGGGTAGGCTAGATCCAAAAAAACCAGCAGCGCACGCATTACCTCTTTCCCTCCAAGCCTGGGGCAGCCGCTAACTAAAACCGCGCTCCTGTAGGCAACCTGCTGCCTACACCTTAGCCGCTTCAGGGTGCCGGTTTGACGAGGGGTCGGCTCTGTGGCTTCTCTCTGGCTTTGGCAGTCGGCGTGCGTGTTTCCCGTGCTGTCCCCCAGCCTGGAGATCGCTGTGGAATGTGTTGGCGCAAGGGCGACTAAAGAGCAGGAGTGATGGCACCAAAAGGTCTCAGGAGAGTGCTGGAAAATGGCTGGGCCGTGGAGCCTAAGCAGGATGTAGGATGGGGGCTAGCTAGGTGGGGGTTGCGCCTGGCCGTTGTTTTGCTGCTATAGGGGACTGGATGCGTGGCAATCTCCTGAGGGAGGGAGGTAGAGAGAAGAAAGTGTATTTTTGAAAGAAGGGGTGAGATTGTATAAGTGGGCTTGTAAAAAGTGTAGGCTTGGTTGGGCAGGGGTGATTTTGTAGGAGCTAGGTGTGCAGGAGGGCTTGCAGAGAGGGAGAGCGCTTTGGGTAAAAGTGAATGTAAAAAGAGGCATTATGGGAGAGTGACTGACCCCTGGTGGAAGAAAAGCAAAAGCCTACAGCACCTGGTATTCCCAGGCGGTCTCCCATCCAAGTACTAACCAGGCCCGACCCTGCTTAGCTTCCGAGATCAGACGAGAGCGGGCGCATTCAGGGTGGTGTGGCCGTAGGCGAAGCTCATGGTCTCTTTCAAGCTTCTTGTACTTGTCACCGGCAGCCTGGCTCTGCCTTTCCTTGACTTTACTACAATCAGCTGTGCCTTTTCACAAGCATGGCAGCACACCGCACTTTGTCGTGTCGTCTCTCCTCTCGCTTGCTCTCCTCAAGCCCGTCCCTGCCTCCTGCTGCTTTGCTCCCTCTTTAACCTCTTCCTGCCTGCACCTTCTCACGCACACACCACATCCTCAGCCTTGCTTCCACGGCTCCTTTCTGGCTTCCCCTGGCCTGACTTTAACCCTTTTCGCTGACAAGGCTTTGCACCACAGGAAGAAGAAGAGCAGCAGGTTGCATGTAGCGCGGGGCCTTATGCCTGCACTTGTTTACGCCTTCGCTCTCCTAGCAGGTGGCCAGCCCATGGATCTCCAGAACCTGCCTTCTGTTCCGTTGGCTACTGGAAGCTGACTGCTGGGGAGGAAGCCAGTACATCTACCCCCCTGGCTACCGGAGGACCCCTCACCTATAACAGGCACCATGCCTCACCAGTGGCTGCAGTCAAGCAACTGCTTGACTTGCCCACTAGGTAGACCTTTTCCTGTAGAGCTGCTCCATACCCCACATGTGCCGCCTTACTCACCCAACTTCTTTTCAATAGGCCTGGAGACCAACATGCATGATGCACCCCTTTCAAGGACTTCAGAGAAGGCTTAGAACACTTGATGCAACTTGACTGAGAAGTCTGGCCCATTACAGTTCAACGTGAACAATGGTCATATCCTGACCCAAACGACCACTGATTGGCTTCCCAGGATTACCTCTACAAGGTAGCAGTTCATATTGGCCTTTGAGTTGCCATCTCATCCCTTTAAATCCAAACGCATCTGAATTGCACAGATTCTTTGGCTGATTAAGGTGGTAATTAAACTCACTTGTTGCCTTATCTGCATTTAATTAGCCTCAGAACCTGTGTAATTCAGATGTGTTTGGGTTTAAAGGGATGAGGTGGCAACCCTAGTTGGCCTCGTGCAAGTGCTGCCTGATCACCCGAAACGCAGCCTTCCCCTATATTTATATGACCGGTGGGTAGGCTAGATCCAAAAAAACCAGCAGCGCACGCATTACCTCTTTCCCTCCAAGCCTGGGGCAGCCGCTAACTAAAACCGCGCTCCTGTAGGCAACCTGCTGCCTACACCTTAGCCGCTTCAGGGTGCCGGTTTGACGAGGGGTCGGCTCTGTGGCTTCTCTCTGGCTTTGGCAGTCGGCGTGCGTGTTTCCCGTGCTGTCCCCCAGCCTGGAGATCGCTGTGGAATGTGTTGGCGCAAGGGCGACTAAAGAGCAGGAGTGATGGCACCAAAAGGTCTCAGGAGAGTGCTGGAAAATGGCTGGGCCGTGGAGCCTAAGCAGGATGTAGGATGGGGGCTAGCTAGGTGGGGGTTGCGCCTGGCCGTTGTTTTGCTGCTATAGGGGACTGGATGCGTGGCAATCTCCTGAGGGAGGGAGGTAGAGAGAAGAAAGTGTATTTTTGAAAGAAGGGGTGAGATTGTATAAGTGGGCTTGTAAAAAGTGTAGGCTTGGTTGGGCAGGGGTGATTTTGTAGGAGCTAGGTGTGCAGGAGGGCTTGCAGAGAGGGAGAGCGCTTTGGGTAAAAGTGAATGTAAAAAGAGGCATTATGGGAGAGTGACTGACCCCTGGTGGAAGAAAAGCAAAAGCCTACAGCACCTGGTATTCCCAGGCGGTCTCCCATCCAAGTACTAACCAGGCCCGACCCTGCTTAGCTTCCGAGATCAGACGAGATCGGGCGCATTCAGGGTGGTGTGGCCGTAGGCAAAGCTCATGGTCTCTTTCAAGCTTCTTGTACTTGTCACCGGCAGCCTGGCTCTGCCTTTCCTTGACTTTACTACAATCAGCTGTGCCTTTTCACAAGCATGGCAGCACACCGCACTTTGTCGTGTCGTCTCTCCTCTCGCTTGCTCTCCTCAAGCCCGTCCCTGCCTCCTGCTGCTTTGCTCCCTCTTTAACCTCTTCCTGCCTGCACCTTCTCACGCACACACCACATCCTCAGCCTTGCTTCCACGGCTCCTTTCTGGCTTCCCCTGGCCTGACTTTAACCCTTTTCGCTGACAAGGCTTTGCACCACAGGAAGAAGAAGAAGAGCAGCAGGTTGCATGTAGCGCGGGGCCTTATGCCTGCACTTGTTTACGCCTTCGCTCTCCTAGCAGGTGGCCAGCCCATGGATCTCCAGAACCTGCCTTCTGTTCCGTTGGCTACTGGAAGCTGACTGCTGGGGAGGAAGCCAGTACATCTACCCCCCTGGCTACCGGAGGACCCCTCACCTATAACAGGCACCATGCCTCACCAGTGGCTGCAGTCAAGCAACTGCTTGACTTGCCCACTAGGTAGACCTTTTCCTGTAGAGCTGCTCCATACCCCACATGTGCCGCCTTACTCACCCAACTTCTTTTCAATAGGCCTGGAGACCAACATGCATGATGCACCCCTTTCAAGGACTTCAGAGAAGGCTTAGAACACTTGATGCAACTTGACTGAGAAGTCTGGCCCATTACAGTTCAACGTGAACAATGGTCATATCCTGACCCAAACGACCACTGATTGGCTTCCCAGGATTACCTCTACAAGGTAGCAGTTCATATTGGCCTTTGAGTTGCCATCTCATCCCTTTAAATCCAAACGCATCTGAATTGCACAGATTCTTTGGCTGATTAAGGTGGTAATTAAACTCACTTGTTGCCTTATCTGCATTTAATTAGCCTCAGAACCTGTGTAATTCAGATGTGTTTGGGTTTAAAGGGATGAGGTGGCAACCCTAGTTGGCCTCGTGCAAGTGCTGCCTGATCACCCGAAACGCAGCCTTCCCCTATATTTATATGACCGGTGGGTAGGCTAGATCCAAAAAAACCAGCAGCGCACGCATTACCTCTTTCCCTCCAAGCCTGGGGCAGCCGCTAACTAAAACCGCGCTCCTGTAGGCAACCTGCTGCCTACACCTTAGCCGCTTCAGGGTGCCGGTTTGACGAGGGGTCGGCTCTGTGGCTTCTCTCTGGCTTTGGCAGTCGGCGTGCGTGTTTCCCGTGCTGTCCCCCAGCCTGGAGATCGCTGTGGAATGTGTTGGCGCAAGGGCGACTAAAGAGCAGGAGTGATGGCACCAAAAGGTCTCAGGAGAGTGCTGGAAAATGGCTGGGCCGTGGAGCCTAAGCAGGATGTAGGATGGGGGCTAGCTAGGTGGGGGTTGCGCCTGGCCGTTGTTTTGCTGCTATAGGGGACTGGATGCGTGGCAATCTCCTGAGGGAGGGAGGTAGAGAGAAGAAAGTGTATTTTTGAAAGAAGGGGTGAGATTGTATAAGTGGGCTTGTAAAAAGTGTAGGCTTGGTTGGGCAGGGGTGATTTTGTAGGAGCTAGGTGTGCAGGAGGGCTTGCAGAGAGGGAGAGCGCTTTGGGTAAAAGTGAATGTAAAAAGAGGCATTATGGGAGAGTGACTGACCCCTGGTGGAAGAAAAGCAAAAGCCTACAGCACCTGGTATTCCCAGGCGGTCTCCCATCCAAGTACTAACCAGGCCCGACCCTGCTTAGCTTCCGAGATCAGACGAGATCGGGCGCATTCAGGGTGGTGTGGCCGTAGGCGAAGCTCATGGTCTCTTTCAAGCTTCTTGTACTTGTCACCGGCAGCCTGGCTCCGCCTTTCCTTGACTTTACTACAATCAGCTGTGCCTTTTCACAAGCATGGCAGCACACCGCACTTTGTCGTGTCGTCTCTCCTCTCGCTTGCTCTCCTCAAGCCCGTCCCTGCCTCCTGCTGCTTTGCTCCCTCTTTAACCTCTTCCTGCCTGCACCTTCTCACGCACACACATCCTCAGCCTTGCTTCCACGGCTCCTTTCTGGCTTCCCCTGGCCTGACTTTAACCCTTTTCGCTGACAAGGCTTTGCACCACAGGAAGAAGAAGAGCAGCAGGTTGCATGTAGCGCGGGGCCTTATGCCTGCACTTGTTTACGCCTTCGCTCTCCTAGCAGGTGGCCAGCCCATGGATCTCCAGAACCTGCCTTCTGTTCCGTTGGCTACTGGAAGCTGACTGCTGGGGAGGAAGCCAGTACATCTACCCCCCTGGCTACCGGAGGACCCCTCACCTATAACAGGCACCATGCCTCACCAGTGGCTGCAGTCAAGCAACTGCTTGACTTGCCCACTAGGTAGACCTTTTCCTGTAGAGCTGCTCCATACCCCACATGTGCCGCCTTACTCACCCAACTTCTTTTCAATAGGCCTGGAGACCAACATGCATGATGCACCCCTTTCAAGGACTTCAGAGAAGGCTTAGAACACTTGATGCAACTTGACTGAGAAGTCTGGCCCATTACAGTTCAACGTGAACAATGGTCATATCCTGACCCAAACGACCACTGATTGGCTTCCCAGGATTACCTCTACAAGGTAGCAGTTCATATTGGCCTTTGAGTTGCCATCTCATCCCTTTAAATCCAAACGCATCTGAATTGCACAGATTCTTTGGCTGATTAAGGTGGTAATTAAACTCACTTGTTGCCTTATCTGCATTTAATTAGCCTCAGAACCTGTGTAATTCAGATGTGTTTGGGTTTAAAGGGATGAGGTGGCAACCCTAGTTGGCCTCGTGCAAGTGCTGCCTGATCACCCGAAACGCAGCCTTCCCCTATATTTATATGACCGGTGGGTAGGCTAGATCCAAAAAAACCAGCAGCGCACGCATTACCTCTTTCCCTCCAAGCCTGGGGCAGCCGCTAACTAAAACCGCGCTCCTGTAGGCAACCTGCTGCCTACACCTTAGCCGCTTCAGGGTGCCGGTTTGACGAGGGGTCGGCTCTGTGGCTTCTCTCTGGCTTTGGCAGTCGGCGTGCGTGTTTCCCGTGCTGTCCCCCAGCCTGGAGATCGCTGTGGAATGTGTTGGCGCAAGGGCGACTAAAGAGCAGGAGTGATGGCACCAAAAGGTCTCAGGAGAGTGCTGGAAAATGGCTGGGCCGTGGAGCCTAAGCAGGATGTAGGATGGGGGCTAGCTAGGTGGGGGTTGCGCCTGGCCGTTGTTTTGCTGCTATAGGGGACTGGATGCGTGGCAATCTCCTGAGGGAGGGAGGTAGAGAGAAGAAAGTGTATTTTTGAAAGAAGGGGTGAGATTGTATAAGTGGGCTTGTAAAAAGTGTAGGCTTGGTTGGGCAGGGGTGATTTTGTAGGAGCTAGGTGTGCAGGAGGGCTTGCAGAGAGGGAGAGCGCTTTGGGTAAAAGTGAATGTAAAAAGAGGCATTATGGGAGAGTGACTGACCCCTGGTGGAAGAAAAGCAAAAGCCTACAGCACCTGGTATTCCCAGGCGGTCTCCCATCCAAGTACTAACCAGGCCCGACCCTGCTTAGCTTCCGAGATCAGACGAGAGCGGGCGCATTCAGGGTGGTGTGGCCGTAGGCGAAGCTCATGGTCTCTTTCAAGCTTCTTGTACTTGTCACCGGCAGCCTGGCTCTGCCTTTCCTTGACTTTACTACAATCAGCTGTGCCTTTTCACAAGCATGGCAGCACACCGCACTTTGTCGTGTCGTCTCTCCTCTCGCTTGCTCTCCTCAAGCCCGTCCCTGCCTCCTGCTGCTTTGCTCCCTCTTTAACCTCTTCCTGCCTGCACCTTCTCACGCACACACCACATCCTCAGCCTTGCTTCCACGGCTCCTTTCTGGCTTCCCCTGGCCTGACTTTAACCCTTTTCGCTGACAAGGCTTTGCACCACAGGAAGAAGAAGAAGAGCAGCAGGTTGCATGTAGCGCGGGGCCTTATGCCTGCACTTGTTTACGCCTTCGCTCTCCTAGCAGGTGGCCAGCCCATGGATCTCCAGAACCTGCCTTCTGTTCCGTTGGCTACTGGAAGCTGACTGCTGGGGAGGAAGCCAGTACATCTACCCCCCTGGCTACCGGAGGACCCCTCACCTATAACAGGCACCATGCCTCACCAGTGGCTGCAGTCAAGCAACTGCTTGACTTGCCCACTAGGTAGACCTTTTCCTGTAGAGCTGCTCCATACCCCACATGTGCCGCCTTACTCACCCAACTTCTTTTCAATAGGCCTGGAGACCAACATGCATGATGCACCCCTTTCAAGGACTTCAGAGAAGGCTTAGAACACTTGATGCAACTTGACTGAGAAGTCTGGCCCATTACAGTTCAACGTGAACAATGGTCATATCCTGACCCAAACGACCACTGATTGGCTTCCCAGGATTACCTCTACAAGGTAGCAGTTCATATTGGCCTTTGAGTTGCCATCTCATCCCTTTAAATCCAAACGCATCTGAATTGCACAGATTCTTTGGCTGATTAAGGTGGTAATTAAACTCACTTGTTGCCTTATCTGCATTTAATTAGCCTCAGAACCTGTGTAATTCAGATGTGTTTGGGTTTAAAGGGATGAGGTGGCAACCCTAGTTGGCCTCGTGCAAGTGCTGCCTGATCACCCGAAACGCAGCCTTCCCCTATATTTATATGACCGGTGGGTAGGCTAGATCCAAAAAAACCAGCAGCGCACGCATTACCTCTTTCCCTCCAAGCCTGGGGCAGCCGCTAACTAAAACCGCGCTCCTGTAGGCAACCTGCTGCCTACACCTTAGCCGCTTCAGGGTGCCGGTTTGACGAGGGGTCGGCTCTGTGGCTTCTCTCTGGCTTTGGCAGTCGGCGTGCGTGTTTCCCGTGCTGTCCCCCAGCCTGGAGATCGCTGTGGAATGTGTTGGCGCAAGGGCGACTAAAGAGCAGGAGTGATGGCACCAAAAGGTCTCAGGAGAGTGCTGGAAAATGGCTGGGCCGTGGAGCCTAAGCAGGATGTAGGATGGGGGCTAGCTAGGTGGGGGTTGCGCCTGGCCGTTGTTTTGCTGCTATAGGGGACTGGATGCGTGGCAATCTCCTGAGGGAGGGAGGTAGAGAGAAGAAAGTGTATTTTTGAAAGAAGGGGTGAGATTGTATAAGTGGGCTTGTAAAAAGTGTAGGCTTGGTTGGGCAGGGGTGATTTTGTAGGAGCTAGGTGTGCAGGAGGGCTTGCAGAGAGGGAGAGCGCTTTGGGTAAAAGTGAATGTAAAAAGAGGCATTATGGGAGAGTGACTGACCCCTGGTGGAAGAAAAGCAAAAGCCTACAGCACCTGGTATTCCCAGGCGGTCTCCCATCCAAGTACTAACCAGGCCCGACCCTGCTTAGCTTCCGAGATCAGACGAGAGCGGGCGCATTCAGGGTGGTGTGGCCGTAGGCGAAGCTCATGGTCTCTTTCAAGCTTCTTGTACTTGTCACCGGCAGCCTGGCTCCGCCTTTCCTTGACTTTACTACAATCAGCTGTGCCTTTTCACAAGCATGGCAGCACACCGCACTTTGTCGTGTCGTCTCTCCTCTCGCTTGCTCTCCTCAAGCCCGTCCCTGCCTCCTGCTGCTTTGCTCCCTCTTTAACCTCTTCCTGCCTGCACCTTCTCACGCACACACCACATCCTCAGCCTTGCTTCCACGGCTCCTTTCTGGCTTCCCCTGGCCTGACTTTAACCCTTTTCGCTGACAAGGCTTTGCACCACAGGAAGAAGAAGAGCAGCAGGTTGCATGTAGCGCGGGGCCTTATGCCTGCACTTGTTTACGCCTTCGCTCTCCTAGCAGGTGGCCAGCCCATGGATCTCCAGAACCTGCCTTCTGTTCCGTTGGCTACTGGAAGCTGACTGCTGGGGAGGAAGCCAGTACATCTACCCCCCTGGCTACCGGAGGACCCCTCACCTATACCAGGCACCATGCCTCACCAGTGGCTGCAGTCAAGCAACTGCTTGACTTGCCCACTAGGTAGACCTTTTCCTGTAGAGCTGCTCCATACCCCACATGTGCCGCCTTACTCACCCAACTTCTTTTCAATAGGCCTGGAGACCAACATGCATGATGCACCCCTTTCAAGGACTTCAGAGAAGGCTTAGAACACTTGATGCAACTTGACTGAGAAGTCTGGCCCATTACAGTTCAACGTGAACAATGGTCATATCCTGACCCAAACGACCACTGATTGGCTTCCCAGGATTACCTCTACAAGGTAGCAGTTCATATTGGCCTTTGAGTTGCCATCTCATCCCTTTAAATCCAAACACATCTGAATTGCACAGATTCTTTGGCTGATTAAGGTGGTAATTAAACTCACTTGTTGCCTTATCTGCATTTAATTAGCCTCAGAACCTGTGTAATTCAGATGTGTTTGGGTTTAAAGGGATGAGGTGGCAACCCTAGTTGGCCTCGTGCAAGTGCTGCCTGATCACCCGAAACCCAGCCTTCCCCTATATTTATATGACCGGTGGGTAGGCTAGATCCAAAAAAACCAGCAGCGCACGCATTACCTCTTTCCCTCCAAGCCTGGGGCAGCCGCTAACTAAAACCGCGCTCCTGTAGGCAACCTGCTGCCTACACCTTAGCCGCTTCAGGGTGCCGGTTTGACGAGGGGTCGGCTCTGTGGCTTCTCTCTGGCTTTGGCAGTCGGCGTGCGTGTTTCCCGTGCTGTCCCCCAGCCTGGAGATCGCTGTGGAATGTGTTGGCGCAAGGGCGACTAAAGAGCAGGAGTGATGGCACCAAAAGGTCTCAGGAGAGTGCTGGAAAATGGCTGGGCCGTGGAGCCTAAGCAGGATGTAGGATGGGGGCTAGCTAGGTGGGGGTTGCGCCTGGCCGTTGTTTTGCTGCTATAGGGGACTGGATGCGTGGCAATCTCCTGAGGGAGGGAGGTAGAGAGAAGAAAGTGTATTTTTGAAAGAAGGGGTGAGATTGTATAAGTGGGCTTGTAAAAAGTGTAGGCTTGGTTGGGCAGGGGTGATTTTGTAGGATGTAGGTGTGCAGGAGGGCTTGCAGAGAGGGAGAGCGCTTTGGGTAAAAGTGAATGTAAAAAGAGGCATTATGGGAGAGTGACTGACCCCTGGTGGAAGAAAAGCAAAAGCCTACAGCACCTGGTATTCCCAGGCGGTCTCCCATCCAAGTACTAACCAGGCCCGACCCTGCTTAGCTTCCGAGATCAGACGAGAGCGGGCGCATTCAGGGTGGTGTGGCCGTAGGCAAAGCTCATGGTCTCTTTCAAGCTTCTTGTACTTGTCACCGGCAGCCTGGCTCCGCCTTTCCTTGACTTTACTACAATCAGCTGTGCCTTTTCACAAGCATGGCAGCACACCGCACTTTGTCGTGTCGTCTCTCCTCTCGCTTGCTCTCCTCAAGCCCGTCCCTGCCTCCTGCTGCTTTGCTCCCTCTTTAACCTCTTCCTGCCTGCACCTTCTCACGCACACACATCCTCAGCCTTGCTTCCACGGCTCCTTTCTGGCTTCCCCTGGCCTGACTTTAACCCTTTTCGCTGACAAGGCTTTGCACCACAGGAAGAAGAAGAGCAGCAGGTTGCATGTAGCGCGGGGCCTTATGCCTGCACTTGTTTACGCCTTCGCTCTCCTAGCAGGTGGCCAGCCCATGGATCTCCAGAACCTGCCTTCTGTTCCGTTGGCTACTGGAAGCTGACTGCTGGGGAGGAAGCCAGTACATCTACCCCCCTGGCTACCGGAGGACCCCTCACCTATAACAGGCACCATGCCTCACCAGTGGCTGCAGTCAAGCAACTGCTTGACTTGCCCACTAGGTAGACCTTTTCCTGTAGAGCTGCTCCATACCCCACATGTGCCGCCTTACTCACCCAACTTCTTTTCAATAGGCCTGGAGACCAACATGCATGATGCACCCCTTTCAAGGACTTCAGAGAAGGCTTAGAACACTTGATGCAACTTGACTGAGAAGTCTGGCCCATTACAGTTCAACGTGAACAATGGTCATATCCTGACCCAAACGACCACTGATTGGCTTCCCAGGATTACCTCTACAAGGTAGCAGTTCATATTGGCCTTTGAGTTGCCATCTCATCCCTTTAAATCCAAACGCATCTGAATTGCACAGATTCTTTGGCTGATTAAGGTGGTAATTAAACTCACTTGTTGCCTTATCTGCATTTAATTAACCTCAGAACCTGTGTAATTCAGATGTGTTTGGGTTTAAAGGGATGAGGTGGCAACCCTAGTTGGCCTCGTGCAAGTGCTGCCTGATCACCCGAAACGCAGCCTTCCCCTATATTTATATGACCGGTGGGTAGGCTAGATCCAAAAAAAACAGCAGCGCACGCATTACCTCTTTCCCTCCAAGCCTGGGGCAGCCGCTAACTAAAACCGCGCTCCTGTAGGCAACCTGCTGCCTACACCTTAGCCGCTTCAGGGTGCCGGTTTGACGAGGGGTCGGCTCTGTGGCTTCTCTCTGGCTTTGGCAGTCGGCGTGCGTGTTTCCCGTGCTGTCCCCCAGCCTGGAGATCGCTGTGGAATGTGTTGGCGCAAGGGCGACTAAAGAGCAGGAGTGATGGCACCAAAAGGTCTCAGGAGAGTGCTGGAAAATGGCTGGGCCGTGGAGCCTAAGCAGGATGTAGGATGGGGGCTAGCTAGGTGGGGGTTGCGCCTGGCCGTTGTTTTGCTGCTATAGGGGACTGGATGCGTGGCAATCTCCTGAGGGAGGGAGGTAGAGAGAAGAAAGTGTATTTTTGAAAGAAGGGGTGAGATTGTATAAGTGGGCTTGTAAAAAGTGTAGGCTTGGTTGGGCAGGGGTGATTTTGTAGGAGCTAGGTGTGCAGGAGGGCTTGCAGAGAGGGAGAGCGCTTTGGGTAAAAGTGAATGTAAAAAGAGGCATTATGGGAGAGTGACTGACCCCTGGTGGAAGAAAAGCAAAAGCCTACAGCACCTGGTATTCCCAGGCGGTCTCCCATCCAAGTACTAACCAGGCCCGACCCTGCTTAGCTTCCGAGATCAGACGAGAGCGGGCGCATTCAGGGTGGTGTGGCCGTAGGCGAAGCTCATGGTCTCTTTCAAGCTTCTTGTACTTGTCACCGGCAGCCTGGCTCCGCCTTTCCTTGACTTTACTACAATCAGCTGTGCCTTTTCACAAGCATGGCAGCACACCGCACTTTGTCGTGTCGTCTCTCCTCTCGCTTGCTCTCCTCAAGCCCGTCCCTGCCTCCTGCTGCTTTGCTCCCTCTTTAACCTCTTCCTGCCTGCACCTTCTCACGCACACACCACATCCTCAGCCTTGCTTCCACGGCTCCTTTCTGGCTTCCCCTGGCCTGACTTTAACCCTTTTCGCTGACAAGGCTTTGCACCACAGGAAGAAGAAGAGCAGCAGGTTGCATGTAGCGCGGGGCCTTATGCCTGCACTTGTTTACGCCTTCGCTCTCCTAGCAGGTGGCCAGCCCATGGATCTCCAGAACCTGCCTTCTGTTCCGTTGGCTACTGGAAGCTGACTGCTGGGGAGGAAGCCAGTACATCTACCCCCCTGGCTACCGGAGGACCCCTCACCTATACCAGGCACCATGCCTCACCAGTGGCTGCAGTCAAGCAACTGCTTGACTTGCCCACTAGGTAGACCTTTTCCTGTAGAGTTGCTCCATACCCCACATGTGCCGCCTTACTCAGCCAACTTCTTTTCAATAGGCCTGGAGACCAACATGCATGATGCACCCCTTTCAAGGACTTCAGAGAAGGCTTAGAACACTTGATGCAACTTGACTGAGAAGTCTGGCCCATTACAGTTCAACGTGAACAATGGTCATATCCTGACCCAAACGACCACTGATTGGCTTCCCAGGATTACCTCTACAAGGTAGCAGTTCATGTTGGCCTTTGAGTTGCCATCTCATCCCTTTAAATCCAAACGCATCTGAATTGCACAGATTCTTTGGCTGATTAAGGTGGTAATTAAACTCACTTGTTGCCTTATCTGCATTTAATTAGCCTCAGAACCTGTGTAATTCAGATGTGTTTGGGTTTAAAGGGATGAGGTGGCAACCCTAGTTGGCCTCGTGCAAGTGCTGCCTGATCACCCGAAACGCAGCCTTCCCCTATATTTATATGACCGGTGGGTAGGCTAGATCCAAAAAAACCAGCAGCGCACGCATTACCTCTTTCCCTCCAAGCCTGGGGCAGCCGCTAACTAAAACCGCGCTCCTGTAGGCAACCTGCTGCCTACACCTTAGCCGCTTCAGGGTGCCGGTTTGACGAGGGGTCGGCTCTGTGGCTTCTCTCTGGCTTTGGCAGTCGGCGTGCGTGTTTCCCGTGCTGTCCCCCAGCCTGGAGATCGCTGTGGAATGTGTTGGCGCAAGGGCGACTAAAGAGCAGGAGTGATGGCACCAAAAGGTCTCAGGAGAGTGCTGGAAAATGGCTGGGCCGTGGAGCCTAAGCAGGATGTAGGATGGGGGCTAGCTAGGTGGGGGTTGCGCCTGGCCGTTGTTTTGCTGCTATAGGGGACTGGATGCGTGGCAATCTCCTGAGGGAGGGAGGTAGAGAGAAGAAAGTGTATTTTTGAAAGAAGGGGTGAGATTGTATAAGTGGGCTTGTAAAAAGTGTAGGCTTGGTTGGGCAGGGGTGATTTTGTAGGAGCTAGGTGTGCAGGAGGGCTTGCAGAGAGGGAGAGCGCTTTGGGTAAAAGTGAATGTAAAAAGAGGCATTATGGGAGAGTGACTGACCCCTGGTGGAAGAAAAGCAAAAGCCTACAGCACCTGGTATTCCCAGGCGGTCTCCCATCCAAGTACTAACCAGGCCCGACCCTGCTTAGCTTCCGAGATCAGACGAGAGCAGGCGCATTCAGGGTGGTGTGGCCGTAGGCAAAGCTCATGGTCTCTTTCAAGCTTCTTGTACTTGTCACCGGCAGCCTGGCTCCGCCTTTCCTTGACTTTACTACAATCAGCTGTGCCTTTTCACAAGCATGGCAGCACACCGCACTTTGTCGTGTCGTCTCTCCTCTCGCTTGCTCTCCTCAAGCCCGTCCCTGCCTCCTGCTGCTTTGCTCCCTCTTTAACCTCTTCCTGCCTGCACCTTCTCACGCACACACCACATCCTCAGCCTTGCTTCCACGGCTCCTTTCTGGCTTCCCCTGGCCTGACTTTAACCCTTTTCGCTGACAAGGCTTTGCACCACAGGAAGAAGAAGAGCAGCAGGTTGCATGTAGCGCGGGGCCTTATGCCTGCACTTGTTTACGCCTTCGCTCTCCTAGCAGGTGGCCAGCCCATGGATCTCCAGAACCTGCCTTCTGTTCCGTTGGCTACTGGAAGCTGACTGCTGGGGAGGAAGCCAGTACATCTACCCCCCTGGCTACCGGAGGACCCCTCACCTATACCAGGCACCATGCCTCACCAGTGGCTGCAGTCAAGCAACTGCTTGACTTGCCCACTAGGTAGACCTTTTCCTGTAGAGCTGCTCCATACCCCACATGTGCCGCCTTACTCACCCAACTTCTTTTCAATAGGCCTGGAGACCAACATGCATGATGCACCCCTTTCAAGGACTTCAGAGAAGGCTTAGAACACTTGATGCAACTTGACTGAGAAGTCTGGCCCATTACAGTTCAACGTGAACAATGGTCATATCCTGACCCAAACGACCACTGATTGGCTTCCCAGGATTACCTCTACAAGGTAGCAGTTCATATTGGCCTTTGAGTTGCCATCTCATCCCTTTAAATCCAAACACATCTGAATTGCACAGATTCTTTGGCTGATTAAGGTGGTAATTAAACTCACTTGTTGCCTTATCTGCATTTAATTAGCCTCAGAACCTGTGTAATTCAGATGTGTTTGGGTTTAAAGGGATGAGGTGGCAACCCTAGTTGGCCTCGTGCAAGTGCTGCCTGATCACCCGAAACCCAGCCTTCCCCTATATTTATATGACCGGTGGGTAGGCTAGATCCAAAAAAACCAGCAGCGCACGCATTACCTCTTTCCCTCCAAGCCTGGGGCAGCCGCTAACTAAAACCGCGCTCCTGTAGGCAACCTGCTGCCTACACCTTAGCCGCTTCAGGGTGCCGGTTTGACGAGGGGTCGGCTCTGTGGCTTCTCTCTGGCTTTGGCAGTCGGCGTGCGTGTTTCCCGTGCTGTCCCCCAGCCTGGAGATCGCTGTGGAATGTGTTGGCGCAAGGGCGACTAAAGAGCAGGAGTGATGGCACCAAAAGGTCTCAGGAGAGTGCTGGAAAATGGCTGGGCCGTGGAGCCTAAGCAGGATGTAGGATGGGGGCTAGCTAGGTGGGGGTTGCGCCTGGCCGTTGTTTTGCTGCTATAGGGGACTGGATGCGTGGCAATCTCCTGAGGGAGGGAGGTAGAGAGAAGAAAGTGTATTTTTGAAAGAAGGGGTGAGATTGTATAAGTGGGCTTGTAAAAAGTGTAGGCTTGGTTGGGCAGGGGTGATTTTGTAGGAGCTAGGTGTGCAGGAGGGCTTGCAGAGAGGGAGAGCGCTTTGGGTAAAAGTGAATGTAAAAAGAGGCATTATGGGAGAGTGACTGACCCCTGGTGGAAGAAAAGCAAAAGCCTACAGCACCTGGTATTCCCAGGCGGTCTCCCATCCAAGTACTAACCAGGCCCGACCCTGCTTAGCTTCCGAGATCAGACGAGAGCGGGCGCATTCAGGGTGGTGTGGCCGTAGGCGAAGCTCATGGTCTCTTTCAAGCTTCTTGTACTTGTCACCGGCAGCCTGGCTCCGCCTTTCCTTGACTTTACTACAATCAGCTGTGCCTTTTCACAAGCATGGCAGCACACCGCACTTTGTCGTGTCGTCTCTCCTCTCGCTTGCTCTCCTCAAGCCCGTCCCTGCCTCCTGCTGCTTTGCTCCCTCTTTAACCTCTTCCTGCCTGCACCTTCTCACGCACACACCACATCCTCAGCCTTGCTTCCACGGCTCCTTTCTGGCTTCCCCTGGCCTGACTTTAACCCTTTTCGCTGACAAGGCTTTGCACCACAGGAAGAAGAAGAGCAGCAGGTTGCATGTAGCGCGGGGCCTTATGCCTGCACTTGTTTACGCCTTCGCTCTCCTAGCAGGTGGCCAGCCCATGGATCTCCAGAACCTGCCTTCTGTTCCGTTGGCTACTGGAAGCTGACTGCTGGGGAGGAAGCCAGTACATCTACCCCCCTGGCTACCGGAGGACCCCTCACCTATACCAGGCACCATGCCTCACCAGTGGCTGCAGTCAAGCAACTGCTTGACTTGCCCACTAGGTAGACCTTTTCCTGTAGAGCTGCTCCATACCCCACATGTGCCGCCTTACTCACCCAACTTCTTTTCAATAGGCCTGGAGACCAACATGCATGATGCACCCCTTTCAAGGACTTCAGAGAAGGCTTAGAACACTTGATGCAACTTGACTGAGAAGTCTGGCCCATTACAGTTCAACGTGAACAATGGTCATATCCTGACCCAAACGACCACTGATTGGCTTCCCAGGATTACCTCTACAAGGTAGCAGTTCATATTGGCCTTTGAGTTGCCATCTCATCCCTTTAAATCCAAACACATCTGAATTGCACAGATTCTTTGGCTGATTAAGGTGGTAATTAAACTCACTTGTTGCCTTATCTGCATTTAATTAGCCTCAGAACCTGTGTAATTCAGATGTGTTTGGGTTTAAAGGGATGAGGTGGCAACCCTAGTTGGCCTCGTGCAAGTGCTGCCTGATCACCCGAAACCCAGCCTTCCCCTATATTTATATGACCGGTGGGTAGGCTAGATCCAAAAAAACCAGCAGCGCACGCATTACCTCTTTCCCTCCAAGCCTGGGGCAGCCGCTAACTAAAACCGCGCTCCTGTAGGCAACCTGCTGCCTACACCTTAGCCGCTTCAGGGTGCCGGTTTGACGAGGGGTCGGCTCTGTGGCTTCTCTCTGGCTTTGGCAGTCGGCGTGCGTGTTTCCCGTGCTGTCCCCCAGCCTGGAGATCGCTGTGGAATGTGTTGGCGCAAGGGCGACTAAAGAGCAGGAGTGATGGCACCAAAAGGTCTCAGGAGAGTGCTGGAAAATGGCTGGGCCGTGGAGCCTAAGCAGGATGTAGGATGGGGGCTAGCTAGGTGGGGGTTGCGCCTGGCCGTTGTTTTGCTGCTATAGGGGACTGGATGCGTGGCAATCTCCTGAGGGAGGGAGGTAGAGAGAAGAAAGTGTATTTTTGAAAGAAGGGGTGAGATTGTATAAGTGGGCTTGTAAAAAGTGTAGGCTTGGTTGGGCAGGGGTGATTTTGTAGGATGTAGGTGTGCAGGAGGGCTTGCAGAGAGGGAGAGCGCTTTGGGTAAAAGTGAATGTAAAAAGAGGCATTATGGGAGAGTGACTGACCCCTGGTGGAAGAAAAGCAAAAGCCTACAGCACCTGGTATTCCCAGGCGGTCTCCCATCCAAGTACTAACCAGGCCCGACCCTGCTTAGCTTCCGAGATCAGACGAGAGCGGGCGCATTCAGGGTGGTGTGGCCGTAGGCAAAGCTCATGGTCTCTTTCAAGCTTCTTGTACTTGTCACCGGCAGCCTGGCTCCGCCTTTCCTTGACTTTACTACAATCAGCTGTGCCTTTTCACAAGCATGGCAGCACACCGCACTTTGTCGTGTCGTCTCTCCTCTCGCTTGCTCTCCTCAAGCCCGTCCCTGCCTCCTGCTGCTTTGCTCCCTCTTTAACCTCTTCCTGCCTGCACCTTCTCACGCACACACATCCTCAGCCTTGCTTCCACGGCTCCTTTCTGGCTTCCCCTGGCCTGACTTTAACCCTTTTCGCTGACAAGGCTTTGCACCACAGGAAGAAGAAGAGCAGCAGGTTGCATGTAGCGCGGGGCCTTATGCCTGCACTTGTTTACGCCTTCGCTCTCCTAGCAGGTGGCCAGCCCATGGATCTCCAGAACCTGCCTTCTGTTCCGTTGGCTACTGGAAGCTGACTGCTGGGGAGGAAGCCAGTACATCTACCCCCCTGGCTACCGGAGGACCCCTCACCTATAACAGGCACCATGCCTCACCAGTGGCTGCAGTCAAGCAACTGCTTGACTTGCCCACTAGGTAGACCTTTTCCTGTAGAGCTGCTCCATACCCCACATGTGCCGCCTTACTCACCCAACTTCTTTTCAATAGGCCTGGAGACCAACATGCATGATGCACCCCTTTCAAGGACTTCAGAGAAGGCTTAGAACACTTGATGCAACTTGACTGAGAAGTCTGGCCCATTACAGTTCAACGTGAACAATGGTCATATCCTGACCCAAACGACCACTGATTGGCTTCCCAGGATTACCTCTACAAGGTAGCAGTTCATATTGGCCTTTGAGTTGCCATCTCATCCCTTTAAATCCAAACGCATCTGAATTGCACAGATTCTTTGGCTGATTAAGGTGGTAATTAAACTCACTTGTTGCCTTATCTGCATTTAATTAACCTCAGAACCTGTGTAATTCAGATGTGTTTGGGTTTAAAGGGATGAGGTGGCAACCCTAGTTGGCCTCGTGCAAGTGCTGCCTGATCACCCGAAACGCAGCCTTCCCCTATATTTATATGACCGGTGGGTAGGCTAGATCCAAAAAAAACAGCAGCGCACGCATTACCTCTTTCCCTCCAAGCCTGGGGCAGCCGCTAACTAAAACCGCGCTCCTGTAGGCAACCTGCTGCCTACACCTTAGCCGCTTCAGGGTGCCGGTTTGACGAGGGGTCGGCTCTGTGGCTTCTCTCTGGCTTTGGCAGTCGGCGTGCGTGTTTCCCGTGCTGTCCCCCAGCCTGGAGATCGCTGTGGAATGTGTTGGCGCAAGGGCGACTAAAGAGCAGGAGTGATGGCACCAAAAGGTCTCAGGAGAGTGCTGGAAAATGGCTGGGCCGTGGAGCCTAAGCAGGATGTAGGATGGGGGCTAGCTAGGTGGGGGTTGCGCCTGGCCGTTGTTTTGCTGCTATAGGGGACTGGATGCGTGGCAATCTCCTGAGGGAGGGAGGTAGAGAGAAGAAAGTGTATTTTTGAAAGAAGGGGTGAGATTGTATAAGTGGGCTTGTAAAAAGTGTAGGCTTGGTTGGGCAGGGGTGATTTTGTAGGAGCTAGGTGTGCAGGAGGGCTTGCAGAGAGGGAGAGCGCTTTGGGTAAAAGTGAATGTAAAAAGAGGCATTATGGGAGAGTGACTGACCCCTGGTGGAAGAAAAGCAAAAGCCTACAGCACCTGGTATTCCCAGGCGGTCTCCCATCCAAGTACTAACCAGGCCCGACCCTGCTTAGCTTCCGAGATCAGACGAGAGCGGGCGCATTCAGGGTGGTGTGGCCGTAGGCGAAGCTCATGGTCTCTTTCAAGCTTCTTGTACTTGTCACCGGCAGCCTGGCTCCGCCTTTCCTTGACTTTACTACAATCAGCTGTGCCTTTTCACAAGCATGGCAGCACACCGCACTTTGTCGTGTCGTCTCTCCTCTCGCTTGCTCTCCTCAAGCCCGTCCCTGCCTCCTGCTGCTTTGCTCCCTCTTTAACCTCTTCCTGCCTGCACCTTCTCACGCACACACCACATCCTCAGCCTTGCTTCCACGGCTCCTTTCTGGCTTCCCCTGGCCTGACTTTAACCCTTTTCGCTGACAAGGCTTTGCACCACAGGAAGAAGAAGAGCAGCAGGTTGCATGTAGCGCGGGGCCTTATGCCTGCACTTGTTTACGCCTTCGCTCTCCTAGCAGGTGGCCAGCCCATGGATCTCCAGAACCTGCCTTCTGTTCCGTTGGCTACTGGAAGCTGACTGCTGGGGAGGAAGCCAGTACATCTACCCCCCTGGCTACCGGAGGACCCCTCACCTATACCAGGCACCATGCCTCACCAGTGGCTGCAGTCAAGCAACTGCTTGACTTGCCCACTAGGTAGACCTTTTCCTGTAGAGTTGCTCCATACCCCACATGTGCCGCCTTACTCAGCCAACTTCTTTTCAATAGGCCTGGAGACCAACATGCATGATGCACCCCTTTCAAGGACTTCAGAGAAGGCTTAGAACACTTGATGCAACTTGACTGAGAAGTCTGGCCCATTACAGTTCAACGTGAACAATGGTCATATCCTGACCCAAACGACCACTGATTGGCTTCCCAGGATTACCTCTACAAGGTAGCAGTTCATGTTGGCCTTTGAGTTGCCATCTCATCCCTTTAAATCCAAACGCATCTGAATTGCACAGATTCTTTGGCTGATTAAGGTGGTAATTAAACTCACTTGTTGCCTTATCTGCATTTAATTAGCCTCAGAACCTGTGTAATTCAGATGTGTTTGGGTTTAAAGGGATGAGGTGGCAACCCTAGTTGGCCTCGTGCAAGTGCTGCCTGATCACCCGAAACGCAGCCTTCCCCTATATTTATATGACCGGTGGGTAGGCTAGATCCAAAAAAACCAGCAGCGCACGCATTACCTCTTTCCCTCCAAGCCTGGGGCAGCCGCTAACTAAAACCGCGCTCCTGTAGGCAACCTGCTGCCTACACCTTAGCCGCTTCAGGGTGCCGGTTTGACGAGGGGTCGGCTCTGTGGCTTCTCTCTGGCTTTGGCAGTCGGCGTGCGTGTTTCCCGTGCTGTCCCCCAGCCTGGAGATCGCTGTGGAATGTGTTGGCGCAAGGGCGACTAAAGAGCAGGAGTGATGGCACCAAAAGGTCTCAGGAGAGTGCTGGAAAATGGCTGGGCCGTGGAGCCTAAGCAGGATGTAGGATGGGGGCTAGCTAGGTGGGGGTTGCGCCTGGCCGTTGTTTTGCTGCTATAGGGGACTGGATGCGTGGCAATCTCCTGAGGGAGGGAGGTAGAGAGAAGAAAGTGTATTTTTGAAAGAAGGGGTGAGATTGTATAAGTGGGCTTGTAAAAAGTGTAGGCTTGGTTGGGCAGGGGTGATTTTGTAGGAGCTAGGTGTGCAGGAGGGCTTGCAGAGAGGGAGAGCGCTTTGGGTAAAAGTGAATGTAAAAAGAGGCATTATGGGAGAGTGACTGACCCCTGGTGGAAGAAAAGCAAAAGCCTACAGCACCTGGTATTCCCAGGCGGTCTCCCATCCAAGTACTAACCAGGCCCGACCCTGCTTAGCTTCCGAGATCAGACGAGAGCAGGCGCATTCAGGGTGGTGTGGCCGTAGGCAAAGCTCATGGTCTCTTTCAAGCTTCTTGTACTTGTCACCGGCAGCCTGGCTCCGCCTTTCCTTGACTTTACTACAATCAGCTGTGCCTTTTCACAAGCATGGCAGCACACCGCACTTTGTCGTGTCGTCTCTCCTCTCGCTTGCTCTCCTCAAGCCCGTCCCTGCCTCCTGCTGCTTTGCTCCCTCTTTAACCTCTTCCTGCCTGCACCTTCTCACGCACACACCACATCCTCAGCCTTGCTTCCACGGCTCCTTTCTGGCTTCCCCTGGCCTGACTTTAACCCTTTTCGCTGACAAGGCTTTGCACCACAGGAAGAAGAAGAGCAGCAGGTTGCATGTAGCGCGGGGCCTTATGCCTGCACTTGTTTACGCCTTCGCTCTCCTAGCAGGTGGCCAGCCCATGGATCTCCAGAACCTGCCTTCTGTTCCGTTGGCTACTGGAAGCTGACTGCTGGGGAGGAAGCCAGTACATCTACCCCCCTGGCTACCGGAGGACCCCTCACCTATACCAGGCACCATGCCTCACCAGTGGCTGCAGTCAAGCAACTGCTTGACTTGCCCACTAGGTAGACCTTTTCCTGTAGAGCTGCTCCATACCCCACATGTGCCGCCTTACTCACCCAACTTCTTTTCAATAGGCCTGGAGACCAACATGCATGATGCACCCCTTTCAAGGACTTCAGAGAAGGCTTAGAACACTTGATGCAACTTGACTGAGAAGTCTGGCCCATTACAGTTCAACGTGAACAATGGTCATATCCTGACCCAAACGACCACTGATTGGCTTCCCAGGATTACCTCTACAAGGTAGCAGTTCATATTGGCCTTTGAGTTGCCATCTCATCCCTTTAAATCCAAACACATCTGAATTGCACAGATTCTTTGGCTGATTAAGGTGGTAATTAAACTCACTTGTTGCCTTATCTGCATTTAATTAGCCTCAGAACCTGTGTAATTCAGATGTGTTTGGGTTTAAAGGGATGAGGTGGCAACCCTAGTTGGCCTCGTGCAAGTGCTGCCTGATCACCCGAAACCCAGCCTTCCCCTATATTTATATGACCGGTGGGTAGGCTAGATCCAAAAAAACCAGCAGCGCACGCATTACCTCTTTCCCTCCAAGCCTGGGGCAGCCGCTAACTAAAACCGCGCTCCTGTAGGCAACCTGCTGCCTACACCTTAGCCGCTTCAGGGTGCCGGTTTGACGAGGGGTCGGCTCTGTGGCTTCTCTCTGGCTTTGGCAGTCGGCGTGCGTGTTTCCCGTGCTGTCCCCCAGCCTGGAGATCGCTGTGGAATGTGTTGGCGCAAGGGCGACTAAAGAGCAGGAGTGATGGCACCAAAAGGTCTCAGGAGAGTGCTGGAAAATGGCTGGGCCGTGGAGCCTAAGCAGGATGTAGGATGGGGGCTAGCTAGGTGGGGGTTGCGCCTGGCCGTTGTTTTGCTGCTATAGGGGACTGGATGCGTGGCAATCTCCTGAGGGAGGGAGGTAGAGAGAAGAAAGTGTATTTTTGAAAGAAGGGGTGAGATTGTATAAGTGGGCTTGTAAAAAGTGTAGGCTTGGTTGGGCAGGGGTGATTTTGTAGGATGTAGGTGTGCAGGAGGGCTTGCAGAGAGGGAGAGCGCTTTGGGTAAAAGTGAATGTAAAAAGAGGCATTATGGGAGAGTGACTGACCCCTGGTGGAAGAAAAGCAAAAGCCTACAGCACCTGGTATTCCCAGGCGGTCTCCCATCCAAGTACTAACCAGGCCCGACCCTGCTTAGCTTCCGAGATCAGACGAGAGCGGGCGCATTCAGGGTGGTGTGGCCGTAGGTGAAGCTCATGGTCTCTTTCAAGCTTCTTGTACTTGTCACCGGCAGCCTGGCTCCGCCTTTCCTTGACTTTACTACAATCAGCTGTGCCTTTTCACAAGCATGGCAGCACACCGCACTTTGTCGTGTCGTCTCTCCTCTCGCTTGCTCTCCTCAAGCCCGTCCCTGCCTCCTGCTGCTTTGCTCCCTCTTTAACCTCTTCCTGCCTGCACCTTCTCACGCACACACATCCTCAGCCTTGCTTCCACGGCTCCTTTCTGGCTTCCCCTGGCCTGACTTTAACCCTTTTCGCTGACAAGGCTTTGCACCACAGGAAGAAGAAGAGCAGCAGGTTGCATGTAGCGCGGGGCCTTATGCCTGCACTTGTTTACGCCTTCGCTCTCCTAGCAGGTGGCCAGCCCATGGATCTCCAGAACCTGCCTTCTGTTCCGTTGGCTACTGGAAGCTGACTGCTGGGGAGGAAGCCAGTACATCTACCCCCCTGGCTACCGGAGGACCCCTCACCTATACCAGGCACCATGCCTCACCAGTGGCTGCAGTCAAGCAACTGCTTGACTTGCCCACTAGGTAGACCTTTTCCTGTAGAGTTGCTCCATACCCCACATGTGCCGCCTTACTCAGCCAACTTCTTTTCAATAGGCCTGGAGACCAACATGCATGATGCACCCCTTTCAAGGACTTCAGAGAAGGCTTAGAACACTTGATGCAACTTGACTGAGAAGTCTGGCCCATTACAGTTCAACGTGAACAATGGTCATATCCTGACCCAAACGACCACTGATTGGCTTCCCAGGATTACCTCTACAAGGTAGCAGTTCATGTTGGCCTTTGAGTTGCCATCTCATCCCTTTAAATCCAAACGCATCTGAATTGCACAGATTCTTTGGCTGATTAAGGTGGTAATTAAACTCACTTGTTGCCTTATCTGCATTTAATTAGCCTCAGAACCTGTGTAATTCAGATGTGTTTGGGTTTAAAGGGATGAGGTGGCAACCCTAGTTGGCCTCGTGCAAGTGCTGCCTGATCACCCGAAACGCAGCCTTCCCCTATATTTATATGACCGGTGGGTAGGCTAGATCCAAAAAAACCAGCAGCGCACGCATTACCTCTTTCCCTCCAAGCCTGGGGCAGCCGCTAACTAAAACCGCGCTCCTGTAGGCAACCTGCTGCCTACACCTTAGCCGCTTCAGGGTGCCGGTTTGACGAGGGGTCGGCTCTGTGGCTTCTCTCTGGCTTTGGCAGTCGGCGTGCGTGTTTCCCGTGCTGTCCCCCAGCCTGGAGATCGCTGTGGAATGTGTTGGCGCAAGGGCGACTAAAGAGCAGGAGTGATGGCACCAAAAGGTCTCAGGAGAGTGCTGGAAAATGGCTGGGCCGTGGAGCCTAAGCAGGATGTAGGATGGGGGCTAGCTAGGTGGGGGTTGCGCCTGGCCGTTGTTTTGCTGCTATAGGGGACTGGATGCGTGGCAATCTCCTGAGGGAGGGAGGTAGAGAGAAGAAAGTGTATTTTTGAAAGAAGGGGTGAGATTGTATAAGTGGGCTTGTAAAAAGTGTAGGCTTGGTTGGGCAGGGGTGATTTTGTAGGATGTAGGTGTGCAGGAGGGCTTGCAGAGAGGGAGAGCGCTTTGGGTAAAAGTGAATGTAAAAAGAGGCATTATGGGAGAGTGACTGACCCCTGGTGGAAGAAAAGCAAAAGCCTACAGCACCTGGTATTCCCAGGCGGTCTCCCATCCAAGTACTAACCAGGCCCGACCCTGCTTAGCTTCCGAGATCAGACGAGAGCGGGCGCATTCAGGGTGGTGTGGCCGTAGGCGAAGCTCATGGTCTCTTTCAAGCTTCTTGTACTTGTCACCGGCAGCCTGGCTCCGCCTTTCCTTGACTTTACTACAATCAGCTGTGCCTTTTCACAAGCATGGCAGCACACCGCACTTTGTCGTGTCGTCTCTCCTCTCGCTTGCTCTCCTCAAGCCCGTCCCTGCCTCCTGCTGCTTTGCTCCCTCTTTAACCTCTTCCTGCCGGCACCTTCTCACGCACACACCACATCCTCAGCCTTGCTTCCACGGCTCCTTTCTGGCTTCCCCTGGCCTGACTTTAACCCTTTTCGCTGACAAGGCTTTGCACCACAGGAAGAAGAAGAGCAGCAGGTTGCATGTAGCGCGGGGCCTTATGCCTGCACTTGTTTACGCCTTCGCTCTCCTAGCAGGTGGCCAGCCCATGGATCTCCAGAACCTGCCTTCTGTTCCGTTGGCTACTGGAAGCTGACTGCTGGGGAGGAAGCCAGTACATCTACCCCCCTGGCTACCGGAGGACCCCTCACCTATACCAGGCACCATGCCTCACCAGTGGCTGCAGTCAAGCAACTGCTTGACTTGCCCACTAGGTAGACCTTTTCCTGTAGAGTTGCTCCATACCCCACATGTGCCGCCTTACTCAGCCAACTTCTTTTCAATAGGCCTGGAGACCAACATGCATGATGCACCCCTTTCAAGGACTTCAGAGAAGGCTTAGAACACTTGATGCAACTTGACTGAGAAGTCTGGCCCATTACAGTTCAACGTGAACAATGGTCATATCCTGACCCAAACGACCACTGATTGGCTTCCCAGGATTACCTCTACAAGGTAGCAGTTCATGTTGGCCTTTGAGTTGCCATCTCATCCCTTTAAATCCAAACGCATCTGAATTGCACAGATTCTTTGGCTGATTAAGGTGGTAATTAAACTCACTTGTTGCCTTATCTGCATTTAATTAGCCTCAGAACCTGTGTAATTCAGATGTGTTTGGGTTTAAAGGGATGAGGTGGCAACCCTAGTTGGCCTCGTGCAAATGCTGCCTGATCACCCGAAACGCAGCCTTCCCCTATATTTATATGACCGGTGGGTAGGCTAGATCCAAAAAAACCAGCAGCGCACGCATTACCTCTTTCCCTCCAAGCCTGGGGCAGCCGCTAACTAAAACCGCGCTCCTGTAGGCAACCTGCTGCCTACACCTTAGCCGCTTCAGGGTGCCGGTTTGACGAGGGGTCGGCTCTGTGGCTTCTCTCTGGCTTTGGCAGTTGGCGTGCGTGTTTCCCCTGCTGTCCCCCAGCCTGGAGATCGCTGTGGAATGTGTTGGCGCAAGGGCGACTAAAGAGCAGGAGTGATGGCACCAAAAGGTCTCAGGAGAGTGCTGGAAAATGGCTGGGCCGTGGAGCCTAAGCAGGATGTAGGATGGGGGCTAGCTAGGTGGGGGTTGCGCCTGGCCGTTGTTTTGCTGCTATAGGGGACTGGATGCGTGGCAATCTCCTGAGGGAGGGAGGTAGAGAGAAGAAAGTGTATTTTTGAAAGAAGGGGTGAGATTGTATAAGTGGGCTTGTAAAAAGTGTAGGCTTGGTTGGGCAGGGGTGATTTTGTAGGATGTAGGTGTGCAGGAGGGCTTGCAGAGAGGGAGAGCGCTTTGGGTAAAAGTGAATGTAAAAAGAGGCATTATGGGAGAGTGACTGACCCCTGGTGGAAGAAAAGCAAAAGCCTACAGCACCTGGTATTCCCAGGCGGTCTCCCATCCAAGTACTAACCAGGCCCGACCCTGCTTAGCTTCCGAGATCAGACGAGAGCAGGCGCATTCAGGGTGGTGTGGCCGTAGGCGAAGCTCATGGTCTCTTTCAAGCTTCTTGTACTTGTCACCGGCAGCCTGGCTCCGCCTTTCCTTGACTTTACTACAATCAGCTGTGCCTTTTCACAAGCATGGCAGCACACCGCACTTTGTCGTGTCGTCTCTCCTCTCGCTTGCTCTCCTCAAGCCCGTCCCTGCCTCCTGCTGCTTTGCTCCCTCTTTAACCTCTTCCTGCCTGCACCTTCTCACGCACACACCACATCCTCAGCCTTGCTTCCACGGCTCCTTTCTGGCTTCCCCTGGCCTGACTTTAACCCTTTTCGCTGACAAGGCTTTGCACCACAGGAAGAAGAAGAGCAGCAGGTTGCATGTAGCGCGGGGCCTTATGCCTGCACTTGTTTACGCCTTCGCTCTCCTAGCAGGTGGCCAGCCCATGGATCTCCAGAACCTGCCTTCTGTTCCGTTGGCTACTGGAAGCTGACTGCTGGGGAGGAAGCCAGTACATCTACCCCCCTGGCTACCGGAGGACCCCTCACCTATACCAGTGTTAGGTGTGACCTCAACAAGTCACCTATTTGTCAGGTTATGTTACCGTTTCCCAATTGTTAGTTAGAGTTCTTATCCAAGCAAAGAGACACGGAGATATTATTCAGTATTTCTGCTCAGAAGTCCGTCGTTAACTCTGACTGTCTCTGACTTTCTCTGGCTCTGAGCTCTTTATTACTTCTCTTTTATAGACAGAAAAGGGCAAACATCAGCAAATGTAAAAAAAACAACATTTTCAAAGTAAAGACAATTCTCCGGGTGTTATCAGCTGATAAGACAATCTTCTGGGCGTAGACTGCTTTTTAGGGCTGATGCGGCCTCTTCTTGATGAGTACGTGACAATAGATGACGAATCCTTATTTTACAGAGAAGGATAGAAAAATACAAGTATTTAGTAAGACATAAGGTCAACCATTTTGTTTTGACACCCCTTAATCCTTACATTTCCCCCTTTGACATCACCCCTCCCTCTTGCCCTGGGTCCACCTGAACAAGTTCTAGTCAGCCTATATCCAGAGTACTCTCCCTGACCGCGAGTTGTCAGAGGGGTATACACCCATCCCCCTGGACAGTACCAACATCTAAAATTCAGGAAGAGTGGCTTTTCTGACAGATGGGTGATGTCAAGAAACTAAATCTACCTATCTTCACAAAAGTTCCATCTTTTCCACATCATTTACCTTGGCTTTCTTGCAAAAGCACATAAACAACTTAAAGCATGCATAAAAGAAAAATACGAATAAGAGCACCACTATAATCGTCATTGCTGCCTTCTTAACCCAAGAGAATAACCCTGAGAAACTAAAAGTTCCACCAAACGGATCCCAGTCGCGACCAATATTTCGGGCCTTCTCTTGTAAATTCTTTACTTCCGTACGGTGTTGTGCAATGATGTCATAATAATCAGGTACCTCAATACTGGTATTATGTATCCAAGTACAGCACTCATAGTCCTCAGTAGTTTCACAGAGTCCTGTCAGTGCTGCACTCATACTTTCAATTGCTAATTCATGTAATTCTAATTGTTGTCTGATGGCTCTGGTCTCCAGATTTAACTTAGTAATGTCATCAGAGTTTTTCTCCAAAACATCATTAATAATTCCTGTATAGTTATTTAGTCGTTTCATTAAGTCTATACCCCATCCTGTCCAGGACGGGAACCAAGCCCATGCCATGTCCTTCTTCAGGAATATTTCTCTTTTACTACGATACCTGAGGGGATATCTAGGATGCATGCTAGCTTCTAATAGGTGATCACCTCGTTCATCACCTACTACTCCCATTACTGGTACTAAACTTGCGAGGTAGCACCATCCCTGAGCTCTTCTAGGTATCCAAGTATAACATTTATCCTCACAACAGATGTATATATTATTTCCCAGTGCTACTGATCTTGAACTGATATCATTTCTATAACGAGAGGTGTATCCATAGAGGGATAAGTTGGATACTAACCACCTAACATTATTATCCACAATGTTAGTGAGGAAGTCAGATAATGTCTGGTGTGTGCTGGAATTACTGGGATAGAAGCTTCCATTTAATACGACAATGGACAAATTAAACTTGCTGTCTTGGCATTCTCCATTTCCTCCCGTTGTGTTCCCTAAGTTGAAACACCAATCAGGGGAAAAGGCGAGACCATTTGACTTAAACATTACTGTCTCGCTGGTATTTGTTCTAATTATGTTAATGCTACTGTTAGCAAGATCAGTATAGTTTATAGGAACTGCCATCAGTGGTATACTTGCTGTGCTGGGGTGTAATTTGCTACAAATCCAACATTTCTCATATCCTGACTTCTGGGCATAAGCATATTTAAACTTCAGTAATAACATTTTTTTAGAAAATCCTTCATCCTTGTATATTTTATTCTGTGAGGTAACCAAACTATTAGCCAGAATTACTGAAACAATAAAAAGATACATGTTGTCATTTGCCAACTGGCTCCTTTTTACAATGAGAAGCGTGGATCCAGGTAGGTTTCCCTTCCAATTTCACTGAGGTTGCTGTAATCAATAGCACCTGGAAAGGACCTTCAAACCTTGGTTCCAGTGTCTTTCTGGTATGTTTCTTTACATACACATAGTCTCCTGGTTGTAGATCGTGTGTACCTGTGACAGAATTAGGGTCTGGAAGAGAAGAATACACACTCTTGTGGATTTTAGTCAGACGCTGTTGCAACTGTATTACATACGTAGTTAAACTATCACATTGTAATTGCATACTTTGAGGAAAATATAAACCTAATCTAGGTGCACTTCCAAACAGTATTTCATATGGGGATAACCCTGTTTTTCCTGTTGGGGTGTACCTAATAGAGAACAAAGCTAAAGCTAGGCACTCAGGCCATGGTTTGTTCAACTCCTACATAGCCTTTTGTATTTTCAGCTTGATTGTACCATTTACTCTTTCTACTGATCCTGAACTCTGTGGGTGGTAAGGAGTATGAAAACTTTGTTGAACCCCTAACATTGCCATCACATTTTGCATTATTTCTCCCGTGAAATGTGTCCCCCTATCTGATTCTATTGTTTCTGGGAGACCAAACCTAGGTATCAGCTCAGTAATCAGTTTCTTGGCGGTGGCTTTTGCCGTAGCTGATTTCACAGGATAACTTTCGGCCAGCCTGAAAAATAGGCAGATGCACACGAGAACAAATTCAAAGGGGCCGCTCTTAGGCATTTGTATGTAGTCAATCTGCAGTCTCTGAAAAGGATATTGGGCCCGGACCTGATGTTTACGTGGGGTTTTCACTCTCTGTCCTGGGTTATTAATCAGACAGATTTGGCATGCAGCACAGTAGTTCCTTGCAGTACTACTGAATCCAGGGGCTAGCCATCCTTGGCTTACAATCCTATACATAGAATTGGAGCTGACATGAGTGGGTAAGTGAACAGCCGCTGCCATTGCGGGGTATAGAGAAGCGGGTAGACATATTTTGTCTCCTTCTCTCCATACATTGTCAAGGCCTGGTGCAGCTCCCTCCTTAACCCAACGGTCCTTCTCAATAGCCCCTGCTTGTTCCTGTAGTTCCATTAGCTGCTGCCATGTGGTTTCGGGCATACTCACCTGTACCGTGGCTAAGGTCTCAGGGCTTACTTCCCCTAGAGCTGCCTTCTTTGCAGTTAAATCTGCAAATGCGTTTCCTTTTGCCTCAGTTGTTTTTGTGCTCGTGTGTGCCGCTATCTTCATGATGGCTACTCTTATAACCTTTTGAAGATTGTTCAGGACTCTTTTGATTCCTTCACCATGTTTAACAGGTGTACCTGCTGCTGTAAGGTAACCTCTAGCTTTCCATATGTGGCCATAATCATGTGCCACACCGTAGGCGTATGCGGAATCAGTGTAAATGTTCCCTTCTTGTCCCTCTAAGTGTTCTAGGGCTTTCTCTAGAGCGGTTAGTTCCGCTTCTTGTGCCGACATGTGTGCTGGTAGTGACTTTGCCTCAATTACCTGTGTGTCCGTTACCACAGAATAACCTGTGTGATATTTACCTTTGTCATCAGCAAATCTACTACCATCTATGTACAGTGTGTGTTCTGCATTTGCAATGGGTATGTCTGTGACATGTGGGAACCCCGTGGTTTCTTGTTCCATAAGTTGAAAACAATCGTGTTCATCAGATGTTATGTCATGAAATGAAAGTGTGTCAGAATCCTGAGTATCTTGTGCTGTGTCTACACCATTATCATCATTACTCCCCCCTGTCAAATCTGTCTGTAATGGTAAAAGCTGTGCTAAGTTAAAAGAAGTGCATCGCTGAAAGGTAACATTGGGGGGTAGGAGCAAAGTGCATTGTAGACGCAGCTGCCTTGCCATTGATATGTGTTTTGGTTGGACCTGTGATAAGATGGCGTGTATGTCATGTGTGGTATGTACCACTACAGGATTGTCTAAGACAATTTCTGAGGATTTGTCAATGATAATTGACACTGCTGCAACTGCTCGTACACAGGACGGTGATCCTCTAGAGACAGGATCGAGAGCCGCCGAGAAGTATGCTACCGGCCTTTGTTTGATGTGTTGTTGTGTCAACACCCCTGTTGCGTGTCCCGTGATTTCAGCAATGTACAAATGAAATGTTTTGGTATAGTCAGGGATCCCGATCGCAGGTGCCGAAATTAGTAACCTTTTTAAGGTGCTAAAAGATTCATGACCTGCTTCTGTGAGTACATAGGGTACTATTTTCAAGCAATCATATAATGGCTGCATCAGAGAACTGGCATGTGGTATTCATTGTCTACAATATGATACCATTCCCAGAAACATACGAAGTTGCTTAAAGTTGCGTGGGATATTCATTTGTCTTATGGCCTGGACTCGGTCTTCAGTGAGGTGTCGAGTACCCTGGGATATACAGTGGCCCAAAAAGACAACCTTTTTCTGACATACCTGTAACTTAGTTCTATTCACCTTGCACCCTTTTTCAGCCAGGAATTGTAACAATGAGAGAGTGGCTTTTAAACAAGTATCGTTATCCGGACAACATAACAATAGGTCATCTACATATTGCAACAATACACAAGTGTCAGGTGGTTGCCATTCCCCCTATTTTTACTTTTTAAGGTTTAGTCAGTGGGGCATCGGACAAAAGACCGTCATAACCACTTATGGGTATGGTGTCACGGGACGTCATGTGTGGAGGGACTACTGAATCAGACAACAGACTGCGTGACGCTCCTGTGTCAACCAAACAAGGAATATGTTTACCTTCCACCTTCATCAACATGTGGAGCATTTTGTTCTCTGATTCAGCTAGGACTGGGGCAAGTCATGCGGTCGGATCGTCCCTATCATTGGTACGCCTCTGTCTGTAGTCCCTCGTGTCTCTGTCCGTGTTTCCTTCCTGTTCGTCTTTTATCCTTTTCCTACAGTCTCTTTTTATATGTCCCACCTTGTTGCAGTAATAACAGGTAAGAGGTTTACGGGAGGAATTCCCTCCTTCATTGACCCGGGCAACAGTGTTAACTCCCGGTGTCCTTCTGGGTTTAGTTTCTGCTAAATCAGCCTCTATGCCTTGTGCTTTCTGCAACAATGTTCCTCTGTCCCGTATGGCTCTCCATTCAGGAGTACATGCCTTCAGTTTGTCACCTATTTGGGGTACTAGTCCTTCCATAAACTGTCGATTGAAAGCCCTAATGGTGACGGGTAAGGCTAAATCTAGACCTTCGTCAGCCATCATGCTTTCCATGTTGAGGTAAAATTCTGTAACAGTCTGACCTGGGGCCTGTTTTATGGGCGCTGTCGAACCCCTTTCCTGCTGTTTCCCTTGGCAAAATTCTCGTAACTGAGCAATAAACAGGGGTCTAGAGTCTATATGACGGGGATGTACTCCTGGTGGGTCCGTGGTAGGATCCCCTTGTGGTCTATGTGGAGCAATTTCATTCATAAATTGATTAAACATCGTTAGTGTCATTTTATGTCTACATATATCTTCCCCATCTTGCCAAGTTGCTTCATGTGTGTCTAGTAATTGTGTCACGAATCTACAGAATGCGGCAGGTTTTGCTACGGGATCAGGAGCATTCTGTATTAATGCCATAAGAGTGTCAGCCGACCAAGGTGTCCATGTCCTCAGAACGACTTGTCGAGTCACTGTAGGTGGCTGTCCTGCTTGACCCGCATTTGGATTATTTACTTGTATTACCCTAGTCCGACTATGGACTGGAGCTACGGGCTCTGGTCTTTGAGCGCCGCAATGTACACATTCCTGTGCCCAGTCTGGGTTCTGGGTACCGCATACTCGGCATACCCATCCTCTTCCTCTTAAGGAAGGATAAAGTTTTGGTCTTTCATTACCTGGTGTGGTAGTGTTATAAGGAGGTGGAGTACCTTCCGTATTTACCCTATCGCCGGGAGCAGAAGGAAGACTTTTGTGTCGGACCTTCATATCCCATCCACCCTTTTCCTGACAATACTCCCATCCCTCCTCTTCAGCCCTGTTGGAAACCTTAATTAAACATTGTATTTGTGATACCCATCTGTTCTGCAATATCTCTCCCTGTCTGTCTTTCTTTATTTCTTCCCAACCTTCTACACTTAATCCATTTTCTCCATCCATCCCCAATTTCTTGAGAATCCTATTTGTGCCCTGTGCCTTATCCTTCCCATACAACATTGTAATTATGTCTTTAACAGCATAACATTTCTGAGATTCCTCCTGGGGTTTACCATGTGTCTGGCCCATTTTGACAGTCCTGCCTAGGTGGCGTTTGGATCACTTACTAAGTGTCTCGTTGCCTTCTCCTCCTAGGGTGCCAAAATACTAAAAACCTCTCCTGGATGAGATTTCTGAAATCGAATTACCTTATATGCTAGCCAACTGACAAATATTATGACCAGACTGACGGCTACAACATATACAAGCATTCCCTTTTGGTGGCCAAACACATATGACTAGGTCTCCGGGACTTTGTGGAGACCTTATTTCCGTCCCATTACCATGGAATCTCTCAGCATTCGTTTCTTATTCCTGCTTTATCGAGGCAGTCAGGACTTATACTTTCAACCCGTTTTTAGGCTCATGAATCAAAAAGCGTATATCAAACTTAAGTGTCGGACCCCCAAAGTACTCTTACGAGTTAAGGGCGCATTCCGTTACCCATTGGGATGATATATGTTTCCATTCACACCATACAAACAGGGCTTATCTCATTCACAACAGACAGATGACAAGTAGACAGACAAGAAACAACGGTAACATAAGCCAAAATATTAAGTTCAAGACCCGCTTACTACAGAGGTTGGTTTTTACCTGAAGAACAATTCAGACAGATCAGGTGGGCACAAATCTAAGAAGCACAGAGTTTATAAGAAAATAAAGCTTTTCTTACCTGCGCAGGATTTGTCTGTGGTTCTTGATGTGCCCAGCCTTTTTGTTCCGTCCTTATGTTCGTTCGCCTCTTGTAGTTTCTTCAGCGAGTCCCTATTCGCGGCGCCAGAAATGTTAGGTGTGACCTCAACAAGTCACCTATTTGTCAGGTTATGTTACCGTTTCCCAATTGTTAGTTAGAGTTCTTATCCAAGCAAAGAGACACGGAGATATTATTCAGTATTTCTGCTCAGAAGTCCGTCGTTAACTCTGACTGTCTCTGACTTTCTCTGGCTCTGAGCGCTTTATTACTTCTCTTTTATAGACAGAAAAGGGCAAACATCAGCAAATGTAAAAAAAACAACATTTTCAAAGTAAAGACAATTCTCCGGGTGTTATCAGCTGATAAGACAATCTTCTGGGCGTAGACTGCTTTTTAGGGCTGATGCGGCCTCTTCTTGATGAGTACGTGACAATAGATGACGAATCCTTATTTTACAGAGAAGGATAGAAAAATACAAGTATTTAGTAAGACATAAGGTCAACCATTTTGTTTTGACACCCCTTAATCCTTACACCAGGCACCATGCCTCACCAGTGGCTGCAGTCAAGCAACTGCTTGACTTGCCCACTAGGTAGACCTTTTCCTGTAGAGCTGCTCCATACCCCACATGTGCCGCCTTACTCACCCAACTTCTTTTCAATAGGCCTGGAGACCAACATGCATGATGCACCCCTTTCAAGGACTTCAGAGAAGGCTTAGAACACTTGATGCAACTTGACTGAGAAGTCTGGCCCATTACAGTTCAACGTGAACAATGGTCATATCCTGACCCAAACGACCACTGATTGGCTTCCCAGGATTACCTCTACAAGGTAGCAGTTCATATTGGCCTTTGAGTTGCCATCTCATCCCTTTAAATCCAAACACATCTGAATTGCACAGATTCTTTGGCTGATTAAGGTGGTAATTAAACTCACTTGTTGCCTTATCTGCATTTAATTAGCCTCAGAACCTGTGTAATTCAGATGTGTTTGGGTTTAAAGGGATGAGGTGGCAACCCTAGTTGGCCTCGTGCAAGTGCTGCCTGATCACCCGAAACCCAGCCTTCCCCTATATTTATATGACCGGTGGGTAGGCTAGATCCAAAAAAACCAGCAGCGCACGCATTACCTCTTTCCCTCCAAGCCTGGGGCAGCCGCTAACTAAAACCGCGCTCCTGTAGGCAACCTGCTGCCTACACCTTAGCCGCTTCAGGGTGCCGGTTTGACGAGGGGTCGGCTCTGTGGCTTCTCTCTGGCTTTGGCAGTCGGCGTGCGTGTTTCCCGTGCTGTCCCCCAGCCTGGAGATCGCTGTGGAATGTGTTGGCGCAAGGGCGACTAAAGAGCAGGAGTGATGGCACCAAAAGGTCTCAGGAGAGTGCTGGAAAATGGCTGGGCCGTGGAGCCTAAGCAGGATGTAGGATGGGGGCTAGCTAGGTGGGGGTTGCGCCTGGCCGTTGTTTTGCTGCTATAGGGGACTGGATGCGTGGCAATCTCCTGAGGGAGGGAGGTAGAGAGAAGAAAGTGTATTTTTGAAAGAAGGGGTGAGATTGTATAAGTGGGCTTGTAAAAAGTGTAGGCTTGGTTGGGCAGGGGTGATTTTGTAGGATGTAGGTGTGCAGGAGGGCTTGCAGAGAGGGAGAGCGCTTTGGGTAAAAGTGAATGTAAAAAGAGGCATTATGGGAGAGTGACTGACCCCTGGTGGAAGAAAAGCAAAAGCCTACAGCACCTGGTATTCCCAGGCGGTCTCCCATCCAAGTACTAACCAGGCCCGACCCTGCTTAGCTTCCGAGATCAGACGAGAGCGGGCGCATTCAGGGTGGTGTGGCCGTAGGTGAAGCTCATGGTCTCTTTCAAGCTTCTTGTACTTGTCACCGGCAGCCTGGCTCCGCCTTTCCTTGACTTTACTACAATCAGCTGTGCCTTTTCACAAGCATGGCAGCACACCGCACTTTGTCGTGTCGTCTCTCCTCTCGCTTGCTCTCCTCAAGCCCGTCCCTGCCTCCTGCTGCTTTGCTCCCTCTTTAACCTCTTCCTGCCTGCACCTTCTCACGCACACACATCCTCAGCCTTGCTTCCACGGCTCCTTTCTGGCTTCCCCTGGCCTGACTTTAACCCTTTTCGCTGACAAGGCTTTGCACCACAGGAAGAAGAAGAGCAGCAGGTTGCATGTAGCGCGGGGCCTTATGCCTGCACTTGTTTACGCCTTCGCTCTCCTAGCAGGTGGCCAGCCCATGGATCTCCAGAACCTGCCTTCTGTTCCGTTGGCTACTGGAAGCTGACTGCTGGGGAGGAAGCCAGTACATCTACCCCCCTGGCTACCGGAGGACCCCTCACCTATACCAGGCACCATGCCTCACCAGTGGCTGCAGTCAAGCAACTGCTTGACTTGCCCACTAGGTAGACCTTTTCCTGTAGAGTTGCTCCATACCCCACATGTGCCGCCTTACTCAGCCAACTTCTTTTCAATAGGCCTGGAGACCAACATGCATGATGCACCCCTTTCAAGGACTTCAGAGAAGGCTTAGAACACTTGATGCAACTTGACTGAGAAGTCTGGCCCATTACAGTTCAACGTGAACAATGGTCATATCCTGACCCAAACGACCACTGATTGGCCTCCCAGGATTACCTCTACAAGGTAGCAGTTCATGTTGGCCTTTGAGTTGCCATCTCATCCCTTTAAATCCAAACGCATCTGAATTGCACAGATTCTTTGGCTGATTAAGGTGGTAATTAAACTCACTTGTTGCCTTATCTGCATTTAATTAGCCTCAGAACCTGTGTAATTCAGATGTGTTTGGGTTTAAAGGGATGAGGTGGCAACCCTAGTTGGCCTCGTGCAAGTGCTGCCTGATCACCCGAAACGCAGCCTTCCCCTATATTTATATGACCGGTGGGTAGGCTAGATCCAAAAAAAACAGCAGCGCACACATTACCTCTTTCCCTCCAAGCCTGGGGCAGCCGCTAACTAAAACCGCGCTCCTGTAGGCAACCTGCTGCCTACACCTTAGCCGCTTCAGGGTGCCGGTTTGACGAGGGGTCGGCTCTGTGGCTTCTCTCTGGCTTTGGCAGTCGGCGTGCGTGTTTCCCGTGCTGTCCCCCAGCCTGGAGATCGCTGTGGAATGTGTTGGCGCAAGGGCGACTAAAGAGCAGGAGTGATGGCACCAAAAGGTCTCAGGAGAGTGCTGGAAAATGGCTGGGCCGTGGAGCCTAAGCAGGATGTAGGATGGGGGCTAGCTAGGTGGGGGTTGCGCCTGGCCGTTGTTTTGCTGCTATAGGGGACTGGATGCGTGGCAATCTCCTGAGGGAGGGAGGTAGAGAGAAGAAAGTGTATTTTTGAAAGAAGGGGTGAGATTGTATAAGTGGGCTTGTAAAAAGTGTAGGCTTGGTTGGGCAGGGGTGATTTTGTAGGATGTAGGTGTGCAGGAGGGCTTGCAGAGAGGGAGAGCGCTTTGGGTAAAAGTGAATGTAAAAAGAGGCATTATGGGAGAGTGACTGACCCCTGGTGGAAGAAAAGCAAAAGCCTACAGCACCTGGTATTCCCAGGCGGTCTCCCATCCAAGTACTAACCAGGCCCGACCCTGCTTAGCTTCCGAGATCAGACGAGAGCGGGCGCATTCAGGGTGGTGTGGCCGTAGGCGAAGCTCATGGTCTCTTTCAAGCTTCTTGTACTTGTCACCGGCAGCCTGGCTCCGCCTTTCCTTGACTTTACTACAATCAGCTGTGCCTTTTCACAAGCATGGCAGCACACCGCACTTTGTCGTGTCGTCTCTCCTCTCGCTTGCTCTCCTCAAGCCCGTCCCTGCCTCCTGCTGCTTTGCTCCCTCTTTAACCTCTTCCTGCCTGCACCTTCTCACGCACACACCACATCCTCAGCCTTGCTTCCACGGCTCCTTTCTGGCTTCCCCTGGCCTGACTTTAACCCTTTTCGCTGACAAGGCTTTGCACCACAGGAAGAAGAAGAGCAGCAGGTTGCATGTAGCGCGGGGCCTTATGCCTGCACTTGTTTACGCCTTCGCTCTCCTAGCAAGTGGCCAGCCCATGGATCTCCAGAACCTGCCTTCTGTTCCGTTGGCTACTGGAAGCTGACTGCTGGGGAGGAAGCCAGTACATCTACCCCCCTGGCTACCGGAGGACCCCTCACCTATACCAGTGTTAGGTGTGACCTCAACAAGTCACCTATTTGTCAGGTTATGTTACCGTTTCCCAATTGTTAGTTAGAGTTCTTATCCAAGCAAAGAGACACGGAGATATTATTCAGTATTTCTGCTCAGAAGTCCGTCGTTAACTCTGACTGTCTCTGACTTTCTCTGGCTCTGAGCTCTTTATTACTTCTCTTTTATAGACAGAAAAGGGCAAACATCAGCAAATGTAAAAAAAACAACATTTTCAAAGTAAAGACAATTCTCCGGGTGTTATCAGCTGATAAGACAATCTTCTGGGCGTAGACTGCTTTTTAGGGCTGATGCGGCCTCTTCTTGATGAGTACGTGACAATAGATGACGAATCCTTATTTTACAGAGAAGGATAGAAAAATACAAGTATTTAGTAAGACATAAGGTCAACCATTTTGTTTTGACACCCCTTAATCCTTACATTTCCCCCTTTGACATCACCCCTCCCTCTTGCCCTGGGTCCACCTGAACAAGTTCTAGTCAGCCTATATCCAGAGTACTCTCCCTGACCGCGAGTTGTCAGAGGGGTATACACCCATCCCCCTGGACAGTACCAACATCTAAAATTCAGGAAGAGTGGCTTTTCTGACAGATGGGTGATGTCAAGAAACTAAATCTACCTATCTTCACAAAAGTTCCATCTTTTCCACATCATTTACCTTGGCTTTCTTGCAAAAGCACATAAACAACTTAAAGCATGCATAAAAGAAAAATACGAATAAGAGCACCACTATAATCGTCATTGCTGCCTTCTTAACCCAAGAGAATAACCCTGAGAAACTAAAAGTTCCACCAAACGGATCCCAGTCGCGACCAATATTTCGGGCCTTCTCTTGTAAATTCTTTACTTCCGTACGGTGTTGTGCAATGATGTCATAATAATCAGGTACCTCAATACTGGTATTATGTATCCAAGTACAGCACTCATAGTCCTCAGTAGTTTCACAGAGTCCTGTCAGTGCTGCACTCATACTTTCAATTGCTAATTCATGTAATTCTAATTGTTGTCTGATGGCTCTGGTCTCCAGATTTAACTTAGTAATGTCATCAGAGTTTTTCTCCAAAACATCATTAATAATTCCTGTATAGTTATTTAGTCGTTTCATTAAGTCTATACCCCATCCTGTCCAGGACGGGAACCAAGCCCATGCCATGTCCTTCTTCAGGAATATTTCTCTTTTACTACGATACCTGAGGGGATATCTAGGATGCATGCTAGCTTCTAATAGGTGATCACCTCGTTCATCACCTACTACTCCCATTACTGGTACTAAACTTGCGAGGTAGCACCATCCCTGAGCTCTTCTAGGTATCCAAGTATAACATTTATCCTCACAACAGATGTATATATTATTTCCCAGTGCTACTGATCTTGAACTGATATCATTTCTATAACGAGAGGTGTATCCATAGAGGGATAAGTTGGATACTAACCACCTAACATTATTATCCACAATGTTAGTGAGGAAGTCAGATAATGTCTGGTGTGTGCTGGAATTACTGGGATAGAAGCTTCCATTTAATACGACAATGGACAAATTAAACTTGCTGTCTTGGCATTCTCCATTTCCTCCCGTTGTGTTCCCTAAGTTGAAACACCAATCAGGGGAAAAGGCGAGACCATTTGACTTAAACATTACTGTCTCGCTGGTATTTGTTCTAATTATGTTAATGCTACTGTTAGCAAGATCAGTATAGTTTATAGGAACTGCCATCAGTGGTATACTTGCTGTGCTGGGGTGTAATTTGCTACAAATCCAACATTTCTCATATCCTGACTTCTGGGCATAAGCATATTTAAACTTCAGTAATAACATTTTTTTAGAAAATCCTTCATCCTTGTATATTTTATTCTGTGAGGTAACCAAACTATTAGCCAGAATTACTGAAACAATAAAAAGATACATGTTGTCATTTGCCAACTGGCTCCTTTTTACAATGAGAAGCGTGGATCCAGGTAGGTTTCCCTTCCAATTTCACTGAGGTTGCTGTAATCAATAGCACCTGGAAAGGACCTTCAAACCTTGGTTCCAGTGTCTTTCTGGTATGTTTCTTTACATACACATAGTCTCCTGGTTGTAGATCGTGTGTACCTGTGACAGAATTAGGGTCTGGAAGAGAAGAATACACACTCTTGTGGATTTTAGTCAGACGCTGTTGCAACTGTATTACATACGTAGTTAAACTATCACATTGTAATTGCATACTTTGAGGAAAATATAAACCTAATCTAGGTGCACTTCCAAACAGTATTTCATATGGGGATAACCCTGTTTTTCCTGTTGGGGTGTACCTAATAGAGAACAAAGCTAAAGCTAGGCACTCAGGCCATGGTTTGTTCAACTCCTACATAGCCTTTTGTATTTTCAGCTTGATTGTACCATTTACTCTTTCTACTGATCCTGAACTCTGTGGGTGGTAAGGAGTATGAAAACTTTGTTGAACCCCTAACATTGCCATCACATTTTTCATTATTTCTCCCGTGAAATTTGTCCCCCTATCTGATTCTATTGTTTCTGGGAGACCAAACCTAGGTATCAGCTCAGTAATCAGTTTCTTGGCGGTGGCTTTTGCCGTAGCTGATTTCACAGGATAACTTTCGGCCAGCCTGAAAAATAGGCAGATGCACACGAGAACAAATTCAAAGGGGCCGCTCTTAGGCATTTGTATGTAGTCAATCTGCAGTCTCTGAAAAGGATATTGGGCCCGGACCTGATGTTTACGTGGGGTTTTCACTCTCTGTCCTGGGTTATTAATCAGACAGATTTGGCATGCAGCACAGTAGTTCCTTGCAGTACTACTGAATCCAGGGGCTAGCCATCCTTGGCTTACAATCCTATACATAGAATTGGAGCTGACATGAGTGGGTAAGTGAACAGCCGCTGCCATTGCGGGGTATAGAGAAGCGGGTAGACATATTTTGTCTCCTTCTCTCCATACATTGTCAAGGCCTGGTGCAGCTCCCTCCTTAACCCAACGGTCCTTCTCAATAGCCCCTGCTTGTTCCTGTAGTTCCATTAGCTGCTGCCATGTGGTTTCGGGCATACTCACCTGTACCGTGGCTAAGGTCTCAGGGCTTACTTCCCCTAGAGCTGCCTTCTTTGCAGTTAAATCTGCAAATGCGTTTCCTTTTGCCTCAGTTGTTTTTGTGCTCGTGTGTGCCGCTATCTTCATGATGGCTACTCTTATAACCTTTTGAAGATTGTTCAGGACTCTTTTGATTCCTTCACCATGTTTAACAGGTGTACCTGCTGCTGTAAGGTAACCTCTAGCTTTCCATATGTGGCCATAATCATGTGCCACACCGTAGGCGTATGCGGAATCAGTGTAAATGTTCCCTTCTTGTCCCTCTAAGTGTTCTAGGGCTTTCTCTAGAGCGGTTAGTTCCGCTTCTTGTGCCGACATGTGTGCTGGTAGTGACTTTGCCTCAATTACCTGTGTGTCCGTTACCACAGCATAACCTGTGTGATATTTACCTTTGTCATCGGCAAATCTACTACCATCTATGTACAGTGTGTGTTCTGCATTTGCAATGGGTATGTCTGTGACATGTGGGAACCCCGTGGTTTCTTGTTCCATAAGTTGAAAACAATCGTGTTCATCAGATGTTATGTCATGAAATGAAAGTGTGTCAGAATCCTGAGTATCTTGTGCTGTGTCTACACCATTATCATCATTACTCCCCCCTGTCAAATCTGTCTGTAATGGTAAAAGCTGTGCTAAGTTAAAAGAAGTGCATCGCTGAAAGGTAACATTGGGGGGTAGGAGCAAAGTGCATTGTAGACGCAGCTGCCTTGCCATTGATATGTGTTTTGGTTGGACCTGTGATAAGATGGCGTGTATGTCATGTGTGGTATGTACCACTACAGGATTGTCTAAGACAATTTCTGAGGATTTGTCAATGATAATTGACACTGCTGCAACTGCTCGTACACAGGACGGTGATCCTCTAGAGACAGGATCGAGAGCCGCCGAGAAGTATGCTACCGGCCTTTGTTTGATGTGTTGTTGTGTCAACACCCCTGTTGCGTGTCCCGTGATTTCAGCAATGTACAAATGAAATGTTTTGGTATAGTCAGGGATCCCGATCGCAGGTGCCGAAATTAGTAACCTTTTTAAGGTGCTAAAAGATTCATGACCTGCTTCTGTGAGTACATAGGGTACTATTTTCAAGCAATCATATAATGGCTGCATCAGAGAACTGGCATGTGGTATTCATTGTCTACAATATGATACCATTCCCAGAAACATACGAAGTTGCTTAAAGTTGCGTGGGATATTCATTTGTCTTATGGCCTGGACTCGGTCTTCAGTGAGGTGTCGAGTACCCTGGGATATACAGTGGCCCAAAAAGACAACCTTTTTCTGACATACCTGTAACTTAGTTCTATTCACCTTGCACCCTTTTTCAGCCAGGAATTGTAACAATGAGAGAGTGGCTTTTAAACAAGTATCGTTATCCGGACAACATAACAATAGGTCATCTACATATTGCAACAATACACAAGTGTCAGGTGGTTGCCATTCCCCCTATTTTTACTTTTTAAGGTTTAGTCAGTGGGGCATCGGACAAAAGACCGTCATAACCACTTATGGGTATGGTGTCACGGGACGTCATGTGTGGAGGGACTACTGAATCAGACAACAGACTGCGTGACGCTCCTGTGTCAACCAAACAAGGAATATGTTTACCTTCCACCTTCATCAACATGTGGAGCATTTTGTTCTCTGATTCAGCTAGGACTGGGGCAAGTCATGCGGTCGGATCGTCCCTATCATTGGTACGCCTCTGTCTGTAGTCCCTCGTGTCTCTGTCCGTGTTTCCTTCCTGTTCGTCTTTTATCCTTTTCCTACAGTCTCTTTTTATATGTCCCACCTTGTTGCAGTAATAACAGGTAAGAGGTTTACGGGAGGAATTCCCTCCTTCATTGACCCGGGCAACAGTGTTAACTCCCGGTGTCCTTCTGGGTTTAGTTTCTGCTAAATCAGCCTCTATGCCTTGTGCTTTCTGCAACAATGTTCCTCTGTCCCGTATGGCTCTCCATTCGGGAGTACATGCCTTCAGTTTGTCACCTATTTGGGGTACTAGTCCTTCCATAAACTGTCGATTGAAAGCCCTAATGGTGACGGGTAAGGCTAAATCTAGACCTTCGTCAGCCATCATGCTTTCCATGTTGAGGTAAAATTCTGTAACAGTCTGACCTGGGGCCTGTTTTATGGGCGCTGTCGAACCCCTTTCCTGCTGTTTCCCTTGGCAAAATTCTCGTAACTGAGCAATAAACAGGGGTCTAGAGTCTATATGACGGGGATGTACTCCTGGTGGGTCCGTGGTAGGATCCCCTTGTGGTCTATGTGGAGCAATTTCATTCATAAATTGATTAAACATCGTTAGTGTCATTTTATGTCTACATATATCTTCCCCATCTTGCCAAGTTGCTTCATGTGTGTCTAGTAATTGTGTCACGAATCTACAGAATGCGGCAGGTTTTGCTACGGGATCAGGAGCATTCTGTATTAATGCCATAAGAGTGTCAGCCGACCAAGGTGTCCATGTCCTCAGAACGACTTGTCGAGTCACTGTAGGTGGCTGTCCTGCTTGACCCGCATTTGGATTATTTACTTGTATTACCCTAGTCCGACTATGGACTGGAGCTACGGGCTCTGGTCTTTGAGCGCCGCAATGTACACATTCCTGTGCCCAGTCTGGGTTCTGGGTACCGCATACTCGGCATACCCATCCTCTTCCTCTTAAGGAAGGATAAAGTTTTGGTCTTTCATTACCTGGTGTGGTAGTGTTATAAGGAGGTGGAGTACCTTCCGTATTTACCCTATCGCCGGGAGCAGAAGGAAGACTTTTGTGTCGGACCTTCATATCCCATCCACCCTTTTCCTGACAATACTCCCATCCCTCCTCTTCAGCCCTGTTGGAAACCTTAATTAAACATTGTATTTGTGATACCCATCTGTTCTGCAATATCTCTCCCTGTCTGTCTTTCTTTATTTCTTCCCAACCTTCTACACTTAATCCATTTTCTCCATCCATCCCCAATTTCTTGAGAATCCTATTTGTGCCCTGTGCCTTATCCTTCCCATACAACATTGTAATTATGTCTTTAACAGCATAACATTTCTGAGATTCCTCCTGGGGTTTACCATGTGTCTGGCCCATTTTGACAGTCCTGCCTAGGTGGCGTTTGGATCACTTACTAAGTGTCTCGTTGCCTTCTCCTCCTAGGGTGCCAAAATACTAAAAACCTCTCCTGGATGAGATTTCTGAAATCGAATTACCTTATATGCTAGCCAACTGACAAATATTATGACCAGACTGACGGCTACAACATATACAAGCATTCCCTTTTGGTGGCCAAACACATATGACTAGGTCTCCGGGACTTTGTGGAGACCTTATTTCCGTCCCATTACCATGGAATCTCTCAGCATTCATTTCTTATTCCTGCTTTATCGAGGCAGTCAGGACTTATACTTTCAACCCGTTTTTAGGCTCATGAATCAAAAAGCGTATATCAAACTTAAGTGTCGGACCCCCAAAGTACTCTTACGAGTTAAGGGCGCATTCCGTTACCCATTGGGATGATATATGTTTCCATTCACACCATACAAACAGGGCTTATCTCATTCACAACAGACAGATGACAAGTAGACAGACAAGAAACAACGGTAACATAAGCCAAAATATTAAGTTCAAGACCCGCTTACTACAGAGGTTGGTTTTTACCTGAAGAACAATTCAGACAGATCAGGTGGGCACAAATCTAAGAAGCACAGAGTTTATAAGAAAATAAAGCTTTTCTTACCTGCGCAGGATTTGTCTGTGGTTCTTGATGTGCCCAGCCTTTTTGTTCCGTCCTTATGTTCGTTCGCCTCTTGTAGTTTCTTCAGCGAGTCCCTATTCGCGGCGCCAGAAATGTTAGGTGTGACCTCAACAAGTCACCTATTTGTCAGGTTATGTTACCGTTTCCCAATTGTTAGTTAGAGTTCTTATCCAAGCAAAGAGACACGGAGATATTATTCAGTATTTCTGCTCAGAAGTCCGTCGTTAACTCTGACTGTCTCTGACTTTCTCTGGCTCTGAGCTCTTTATTACTTCTCTTTTATAGACAGAAAAGGGCAAACATCAGCAAATGTAAAAAAAACAACATTTTCAAAGTAAAGACAATTCTCCGGGTGTTATCAGCTGATAAGACAATCTTCTGGGCGTAGACTGCTTTTTAGGGCTGATGCGGCCTCTTCTTGATGAGTACGTGACAATAGATGACGAATCCTTATTTTACAGAGAAGGATAGAAAAATACAAGTATTTAGTAAGACATAAGGTCAACCATTTTGTTTTGACACCCCTTAATCCTTACACCAGGCACCATGCCTCACCAGTGGCTGCAGTCAAGCAACTGCTTGACTTGCCCACTAGGTAGACCTTTTCCTGTAGAGCTGCTCCATACCCCACATGTGCCGCCTTACTCACCCAACTTCTTTTCAATAGGCCTGGAGACCAACATGCATGATGCACCCCTTTCAAGGACTTCAGAGAAGGCTTAGAACACTTGATGCAACTTGACTGAGAAGTCTGGCCCATTACAGTTCAACGTGAACAATGGTCATATCCTGACCCAAACGACCACTGATTGGCTTCCCAGGATTACCTCTACAAGGTAGCAGTTCATATTGGCCTTTGAGTTGCCATCTCATCCCTTTAAATCCAAACACATCTGAATTGCACAGATTCTTTGGCTGATTAAGGTGGTAATTAAACTCACTTGTTGCCTTATCTGCATTTAATTAGCCTCAGAACCTGTGTAATTCAGATGTGTTTGGGTTTAAAGGGATGAGGTGGCAACCCTAGTTGGCCTCGTGCAAGTGCTGCCTGATCACCCGAAACCCAGCCTTCCCCTATATTTATATGACCGGTGGGTAGGCTAGATCCAAAAAAACCAGCAGCGCACGCATTACCTCTTTCCCTCCAAGCCTGGGGCAGCCGCTAACTAAAACCGCGCTCCTGTAGGCAACCTGCTGCCTACACCTTAGCCGCTTCAGGGTGCCGGTTTGACGAGGGGTCGGCTCTGTGGCTTCTCTCTGGCTTTGGCAGTCGGCGTGCGTGTTTCCCGTGCTGTCCCCCAGCCTGGAGATCGCTGTGGAATGTGTTGGCGCAAGGGCGACTAAAGAGCAGGAGTGATGGCACCAAAAGGTCTCAGGAGAGTGCTGGAAAATGGCTGGGCCGTGGAGCCTAAGCAGGATGTAGGATGGGGGCTAGCTAGGTGGGGGTTGCGCCTGGCCGTTGTTTTGCTGCTATAGGGGACTGGATGCGTGGCAATCTCCTGAGGGAGGGAGGTAGAGAGAAGAAAGTGTATTTTTGAAAGAAGGGGTGAGATAGTATAAGTGGGCTTGTAAAAAGTGTAGGCTTGGTTGGGCAGGGGTGATTTTGTAGGAGCTAGGTGTGCAGGAGGGCTTGCAGAGAGGGAGAGCGCTTTGGGTAAAAGTGAATGTAAAAAGAGGCATTATGGGAGAGTGACTGACCCCTGGTGGAAGAAAAGCAAAAGCCTACAGCACCTGGTATTCCCAGGCGGTCTCCCATCCAAGTACTAACCAGGCCCGACCCTGCTTAGCTTCCGAGATCAGACGAGAGCGGGCGCATTCAGGGTGGTGTGGCCGTAGGTGAAGCTCATGGTCTCTTTCAAGCTTCTTGTACTTGTCACCGGCAGCCTGGCTCCGCCTTTCCTTGACTTTACTACAATCAGCTGTGCCTTTTCACAAGCATGGCAGCACACCGCACTTTGTCGTGTCGTCTCTCCTCTCGCTTGCTCTCCTCAAGCCCGTCCCTGCCTCCTGCTGCTTTGCTCCCTCTTTAACCTCTTCCTGCCTGCACCTTCTCACGCACACACCACATCCTCAGCCTTGCTTCCACGGCTCCTTTCTGGCTTCCCCTGGCCTGACTTTAACCCTTTTCGCTGACAAGGCTTTGCACCACAGGAAGAAGAAGAAGAGCAGCAGGTTGCATGTAGCGCGGGGCCTTATGCCTGCACTTGTTTACGCCTTCGCTCTCCTAGCAGGTGGCCAGCCCATGGATCTCCAGAACCTGCCTTCTGTTCCGTTGGCTACTGGAAGCTGACTGCTGGGGAGGAAGCCAGTACATCTACCCCCCTGGCTACCGGAGGACCCCTCACCTATACCAGGCACCATGCCTCACCAGTGGCTGCAGTCAAGCAACTGCTTGACTTGCCCACTAGGTAGACCTTTTCCTGTAGAGTTGCTCCATACCCCAAATGTGCCGCCTTACTCACCCAACTTCTTTTCAATAGGCCTGGAGACCAACATGCATGATGCACCCCTTTCAAGGACTTCAGAGAAGGCTTAGAACACTTGATGCAACTTGACTGAGAAGTCTGGCCCATTACAGTTCAACGTGAACAATGGTCATATCCTGACCCAAACGACCACTGATTGGCTTCCCAGGATTACCTCTACAAGGTAGCAGTTCATATTGGCCTTTGAGTTGCCATCCCATCCCTTTAAATCCAAACGCATCTGAATTGCACAGATTCTTTGGCTGATTAAGGTGGTAATTAAACTCACTTGTTGCCTTATCTGCATTTAATTAGCCTCAGAACCTGTGTAATTCAGATGTGTTTGGGTTTAAAGGGATGAGGTGGCAACCCTAGTTGGCCTCGTGCAAATGCTGCCTGATCACCCGAAACGCAGCCTTCCCCTATATTTATATGACCGGTGGGTAGGCTAGATCCAAAAAAACCAGCAGCGCACGCATTACCTCTTTCCCTCCAAGCCTGGGGCAGCCGCTAACTAAAACCGCGCTCCTGTAGGCAACCTGCTGCCTACACCTTAGCCGCTTCAGGGTGCCGGTTTGACGAGGGGTCGGCTCTGTGGCTTCTCTCTGGCTTTGGCAGTCGGCGTGCGTGTTTCCCCTGCTGTCCCCCAGCCTGGAGATCGCTGTGGAATGTGTTGGCGCAAGGGCGACTAAAGAGCAGGAGTGATGGCACCAAAAGGTCTCAGGAGAGTGCTGGAAAATGGCTGGGCCGTGGAGCCTAAGCAGGATGTAGGATGGGGGCTAGCTAGGTGGGGGTTGCGCCTGGCCGTTGTTTTGCTGCTATAGGGGACTGGATGCGTGGCAATCTCCTGAGGGAGGGAGGTAGAGAGAAGAAAGTGTATTTTTGAAAGAAGGGGTGAGATTGTATAAGTGGGCTTGTAAAAAGTGTAGGCTTGGTTGGGCAGGGGTGATTTTGTAGGAGCTAGGTGTGCAGGAGGGCTTGCAGAGAGGGAGAGCGCTTTGGGTAAAAGTGAATGTAAAAAGAGGCATTATGGGAGAGTGACTGACCCCTGGTGGAAGAAAAGCAAAAGCCTACAGCACCTGGTATTCCCAGGCGGTCTCCCATCCAAGTACTAACCAGGCCCGACCCTGCTTAGCTTCCGAGATCAGACGAGAGCGGGCACATTCAGGGTGGTGTGGCCGTAGGCGAAGCTCATGGTCTCTTTCAAGCTTCTTGTACTTGTCACCGGCAGCCTGGCTCCGCCTTTCCTTGACTTTACTACAATCAGCTGTGCCTTTTCACAAGCATGGCAGCACACCGCACTTTGTCGTGTCGTCTCTCCTCTCGCTTGCTCTCCTCAAGCCCGTCCCTGCCTCCTGCTGCTTTGCTCCCTCTTTAACCTCTTCCTGCCTGCACCTTCTCACGCACACACCACATCCTCAGCCTTGCTTCCACGGCTCCTTTCTGGCTTCCCCTGGCCTGACTTTAACCCTTTTCGCTGACAAGGCTTTGCACCACAGGAAGAAGAAGAGCAGCAGGTTGCATGTAGCGCGGGGCCTTATGCCTGCACTTGTTTACGCCTTCGCTCTCCTAGCAGGTGGCCAGCCCATGGATCTCCAGAACCTGCCTTCTGTTCCGTTGGCTACTGGAAGCTGACTGCTGGGGAGGAAGCCAGTACATCTACCCCCCTGGCTACCGGAGGACCCCTCACCTATACCAGGCACCATGCCTCACCAGTGGCTGCAGTCAAGCAACTGCTTGACTTGCCCACTAGGTAGACCTTTTCCTGTAGAGCTGCTCCATACCCCACATGTGCCGCCTTACTCACCCAACTTCTTTTCAATAGGCCTGGAGACCAACATGCATGATGCACCCCTTTCAAGGACTTCAGAGAAGGCTTAGAACACTTGATGCAACTTGACTGAGAAGTCTGGCCCATTACAGTTCAACGTGAACAATGGTCATATCCTGACCCAAACGACCACTGATTGGCTTCCCAGGATTACCTCTACAAGGTAGCAGTTCATGTTGGCCTTTGAGTTGCCATCTCATCCCTTTAAATCCAAACGCATCTGAATTGCACAGATTCTTTGGCTGATTAAGGTGGTAATTAAACTCACTTGTTGCCTTATCTGCATTTAATTAGCCTCAGAACCTGTGTAATTCAGATGTGTTTGGGTTTAAAGGGATGAGGTGGCAACCCTAGTTGGCCTCGTGCAAGTGCTGCCTGATCACCCGAAACCCAGCCTTCCCCTATATTTATATGACCGGTGGGTAGGCTAGATCCAAAAAAACCAGCAGCGCACGCATTACCTCTTTCCCTCCAAGCCTGGGGCAGCCGCTAACTAAAACCGCGCTCCTGTAGGCAACCTGCTGCCTACACCTTAGCCGCTTCAGGGTGCCGGTTTGACGAGGGGTCGGCTCTGTGGCTTCTCTCTGGCTTTGGCAGTCGGCGTGCGTGTTTCCCGTGCTGTCCCCCAGCCTGGAGATCGCTGTGGAATGTGTTGGCGCAAGGGCGACTAAAGAGCAGGAGTGATGGCACCAAAAGGTCTCAGGAGAGTGCTGGAAAATGGCTGGGCCGTGGAGCCTAAGCAGGATGTAGGATGGGGGCTAGCTAGGTGGGGGTTGCGCCTGGCCGTTGTTTTGCTGCTATAGGGGACTGGATGCGTGGCAATCTCCTGAGGGAGGGAGGTAGAGAGAAGAAAGTGTATTTTTGAAAGAAGGGGTGAGATTGTATAAGTGGGCTTGTAAAAAGTGTAGGCTTGGTTGGGCAGGGGTGATTTTGTAGGAGCTAGGTGTGCAGGAGGGCTTGCAGAGAGGGAGAGCGCTTTGGGTAAAAGTGAATGTAAAAAGAGGCATTATGGGAGAGTGACTGACCCCTGGTGGAAGAAAAGCAAAAGCCTACAGCACCTGGTATTCCCAGGCGGTCTCCCATCCAAGTACTAACCAGGCCCGACCCTGCTTAGCTTCCGAGATCAGACGAGAGCGGGCGCATTCAGGGTGGTGTGGCTGTAGGCGAAGCTCATGGTCTCTTTCAAGCTTCTTGTACTTGTCACCGGCAGCCTGGCTCCGCCTTTCCTTGACTTTACTACAATCAGCTGTGCCTTTTCACAAGCATGGCAGCACACCGCACTTTGTCGTGTCGTCTCTCCTCTCGCTTGCTCTCCTCAAGCCCGTCCCTGCCTCCTGCTGCTTTGCTCCCTCTTTAACCTCTTCCTGCCTGCACCTTCTCACGCACACACCACATCCTCAGCCTTGCTTCCACGGCTCCTTTCTGGCTTCCCCTGGCCTGACTTTAACCCTTTTCGCTGACAAGGCTTTGCACCACAGGAAGAAGAAGAGCAGCAGGTTGCATGTAGCGCGGGGCCTTATGCCTGCACTTGTTTACGCCTTCGCTCTCCTAGCAGGTGGCCAGCCCATGGATCTCCAGAACCTGCCTTCTGTTCCGTTGGCTACTGGAAGCTGACTGCTGGGGAGGAAGCCAGTACATCTACCCCCCTGGCTACCGGAGGACCCCTCACCTATACCAGGCACCATGCCTCACCAGTGGCTGCAGTCAAGCAACTGCTTGACTTGCCCACTAGGTAGACCTTTTCCTGTAGAGTTGCTCCATACCCCAAATGTGCCGCCTTACTCACCCAACTTCTTTTCAATAGGCCTGGAGACCAACATGCATGATGCACCCCTTTCAAGGACTTCAGAGAAGGCTTAGAACACTTGATGCAACTTGACTGAGAAGTCTGGCCCATTACAGTTCAACGTGAACAATGGTCATATCCTGACCCAAACGACCACTGATTGGCTTCCCAGGATTACCTCTACAAGGTAGCAGTTCATATTGGCCTTTGAGTTGCCATCTCATCCCTTTAAATCCAAACACATCTGAATTGCACAGATTCTTTGGCTGATTAAGGTGGTAATTAAACTCACTTGTTGCCTTATCTGCATTTAATTAGCCTCAGAACCTGTGTAATTCAGATGTGTTTGGGTTTAAAGGGATGAGGTGGCAACCCTAGTTGGCCTCGTGCAAGTGCTGCCTGATCACCCGAAACGCAGCCTTCCCCTATATTTATATGACCGGTGGGTAGGCTAGATCCAAAAAAACCAGCAGCGCACGCATTACCTCTTTCCCTCCAAGCCTGGGGCAGCCGCTAACTAAAACCGCGCTCCTGTAGGCAACCTGCTGCCTACACCTTAGCCGCTTCAGGGTGCCGGTTTGACGAGGGGTCGGCTCTGTGGCTTCTCTCTGGCTTTGGCAGTCGGCGTGCGTGTTTCCCGTGCTGTCCCCCAGCCTGGAGATCGCTGTGGAATGTGTTGGCGCAAGGGCGACTAAAGAGCAGGAGTGATGGCACCAAAAGGTCTCAGGAGAGTGCTGGAAAATGGCTGGGCCGTGGAGCCTAAGCAGGATGTAGGATGGGGGCTAGCTAGGTGGGGGTTGCGCCTGGCCGTTGTTTTGCTGCTATAGGGGACTGGATGCGTGGCAATCTCCTGAGGGAGGGAGGTAGAGAGAAGAAAGTGTATTTTTGAAAGAAGGGGTGAGATTGTATAAGTGGGCTTGTAAAAAGTGTAGGCTTGGTTGGGCAGGGGTGATTTTGTAGGATGTAGGTGTGCAGGAGGGCTTGCAGAGAGGGAGAGCGCTTTGGGTAAAAGTGAATGTAAAAAGAGGCATTATGGGAGAGTGACTGACCCCTGGTGGAAGAAAAGCAAAAGCCTACAGCACCTGGTATTCCCAGGCGGTCTCCCATCCAAGTACTAACCAGGCCCGACCCTGCTTAGCTTCCGAGATCAGACGAGAGCGGGCGCATTCAGGGTGGTGTGGCCGTAGGCGAAGCTCATGGTCTCTTTCAAGCTTCTTGTACTTGTCACCGGCAGCCTGGCTCCGCCTTTCCTTGACTTTACTACAATCAGCTGTGCCTTTTCACAAGCATGGCAGCACACCGCACTTTGTCGTGTCGTCTCTCCTCTCGCTTGCTCTCCTCAAGCCCGTCCCTGCCTCCTGCTGCTTTGCTCCCTCTTTAACCTCTTCCTGCCTGCACCTTCTCACGCACACACCACATCCTCAGCCTTGCTTCCACGGCTCCTTTCTGGCTTCCCCTGGCCTGACTTTAACCCTTTTCGCTGACAAGGCTTTGCACCACAGGAAGAAGAAGAAGAGCAGCAGGTTGCATGTAGCGCGGGGCCTTATGCCTGCACTTGTTTACGCCTTCGCTCTCCTAGCAGGTGGCCAGCCCATGGATCTCCAGAACCTGCCTTCTGTTCCGTTGGCTACTGGAAGCTGACTGCTGGGGAGGAAGCCAGTACATCTACCCCCCTGGCTACCGGAGGACCCCTCACCTATACCAGGCACCATGCCTCACCAGTGGCTGCAGTCAAGCAACTGCTTGACTTGCCCACTAGGTAGACCTTTTCCTGTAGAGTTGCTCCATACCCCACATGTGCCGCCTTACTCAGCCAACTTCTTTTCAATAGGCCTGGAGACCAACATGCATGATGCACCCCTTTCAAGGACTTCAGAGAAGGCTTAGAACACTTGATGCAACTTGACTGAGAAGTCTGGCCCATTACAGTTCAACGTGAACAATGGTCATATCCTGACCCAAACGACCACTGATTGGCTTCCCAGGATTACCTCTACAAGGTAGCAGTTCATGTTGGCCTTTGAGTTGCCATCTCATCCCTTTAAATCCAAACGCATCTGAATTGCACAGATTCTTTGGCTGATTAAGGTGGTAATTAAACTCACTTGTTGCCTTATCTGCATTTAATTAGCCTCAGAACCTGTGTAATTCAGATGTGTTTGGGTTTAAAGGGATGAGGTGGCAACCCTAGTTGGCCTCGTGCAAGTGCTGCCTGATCACCCGAAACGCAGCCTTCCCCTATATTTATATGACCGGTGGGTAGGCTAGATCCAAAAAAACCAGCAGCGCACGCATTACCTCTTTCCCTCCAAGCCTGGGGCAGCCGCTAACTAAAACCGCGCTCCTGTAGGCAACCTGCTGCCTACACCTTAGCCGCTTCAGGGTGCCGGTTTGACGAGGGGTCGGCTCTGTGGCTTCTCTCTGGCTTTGGCAGTCGGCGTGCGTGTTTCCCGTGCTGTCCCCCAGCCTGGAGATCGCTGTGGAATGTGTTGGCGCAAGGGCGACTAAAGAGCAGGAGTGATGGCACCAAAAGGTCTCAGGAGAGTGCTGGAAAATGGCTGGGCCGTGGAGCCTAAGCAGGATGTAGGATGGGGGCTAGCTAGGTGGGGGTTGCGCCTGGCCGTTGTTTTGCTGCTATAGGGGACTGGATGCGTGGCAATCTCCTGAGGGAGGGAGGTAGAGAGAAGAAAGTGTATTTTTGAAAGAAGGGGTGAGATTGTATAAGTGGGCTTGTAAAAAGTGTAGGCTTGGTTGGGCAGGGGTGATTTTGTAGGAGCTAGGTGTGCAGGAGGGCTTGCAGAGAGGGAGAGCGCTTTGGGTAAAAGTGAATGTAAAAAGAGGCATTATGGGAGAGTGACTGACCCCTGGTGGAAGAAAAGCAAAAGCCTACAGCACCTGGTATTCCCAGGCGGTCTCCCATCCAAGTACTAACCAGGCCCGACCCTGCTTAGCTTCCGAGATCAGACGAGAGCGGGCGCATTCAGGGTGGTGTGGCCGTAGGCGAAGCTCATGGTCTCTTTCAAGCTTCTTGTACTTGTCACCGGCAGCCTGGCTCCGCCTTTCCTTGACTTTACTACAATCAGCTGTGCCTTTTCACAAGCATGGCAGCACACCGCACTTTGTCGTGTCGTCTCTCCTCTCGCTTGCTCTCCTCAAGCCTGTCCCTGCCTCCTGCTGCTTTGCTCCCTCTTTAACCTCTTCCTGCCTGCACCTTCTCACGCACACACCACATCCTCAGCCTTGCTTCCACGGCTCCTTTCTGGCTTCCCCTGGCCTGACTTTAACCCTTTTCGCTGACAAGGCTTTGCACCACAGGAAGAAGAAGAGCAGCAGGTTGCATGTAGCGCGGGGCCTTATGCCTGCACTTGTTTACGCCTTCGCTCTCCTAGCAGGTGGCCAGCCCATGGATCTCCAGAACCTGCCTTCTGTTCCGTTGGCTACTGGAAGCTGACTGCTGGGGAGGAAGCCAGTACATCTACCCCCCTGGCTACCGGAGGACCCCTCACCTATAACAGGCACCATGCCTCACCAGTGGCTGCAGTCAAGCAACTGCTTGACTTGCCCACTAGGTAGACCTTTTCCTGTAGAGCTGCTCCATACCCCACATGTGCCGCCTTACTCACCCAACTTCTTTTCAATAGGCCTGGAGACCAACATGCATGATGCACCCCTTTCAAGGACTTCAGAGAAGGCTTAGAACACTTGATGCAACTTGACTGAGAAGTCTGGCCCATTACAGTTCAACGTGAACAATGGTCATATCCTGACCCAAACGACCACTGATTGGCTTCCCAGGATTACCTCTACAAGGTAGCAGTTCATATTGGCCTTTGAGTTGCCATCTCATCCCTTTAAATCCAAACACATCTGAATTGCACAGATTCTTTGGCTGATTAAGGTGGTAATTAAACTCACTTGTTGCCTTATCTGCATTTAATTAGCCTCAGAACCTGTGTAATTCAGATGTGTTTGGGTTTAAAGGGATGAGGTGGCAACCCTAGTTGGCCTCGTGCAAGTGCTGCCTGATCACCCGAAACGCAGCCTTCCCCTATATTTATATGACCGGTGGGTAGGCTAGATCCAAAAAAACCAGCAGCGCACGCATTACCTCTTTCCCTCCAAGCCTGGGGCAGCCGCTAACTAAAACCGCGCTCCTGTAGGCAACCTGCTGCCTACACCTTAGCCGCTTCAGGGTGCCGGTTTGACGAGGGGTCGGCTCTGTGGCTTCTCTCTGGCTTTGGCAGTCGGCGTGCGTGTTTCCCCTGCTGTCCCCCAGCCTGGAGATCGCTGTGGAATGTGTTGGCGCAAGGGCGACTAAAGAGCAGGAGTGATGGCACCAAAAGGTCTCAGGAGAGTGCTGGAAAATGGCTGGGCCGTGGAGCCTAAGCAGGATGTAGGATGGGGGCTAGCTAGGTGGGGGTTGCGCCTGGCCGTTGTTTTGCTGCTATAGGGGACTGGATGCGTGGCAATCTCCTGAGGGAGGGAGGTAGAGAGAAGAAAGTGTATTTTTGAAAGAAGGGGTGAGATTGTATAAGTGGGCTTGTAAAAAGTGTAGGCTTGGTTGGGCAGGGGTGATTTTGTAGGATGTAGGTGTGCAGGAGGGCTTGCAGAGAGGGAGAGCGCTTTGGGTAAAAGTGAATGTAAAAAGAGGCATTATGGGAGAGTGACTGACCCCTGGTGGAAGAAAAGCAAAAGCCTACAGCACCTGGTATTCCCAGGCGGTCTCCCATCCAAGTACTAACCAGGCCCGACCCTGCTTAGCTTCCGAGATCAGACGAGAGCGGGCGCATTCAGGGTGGTGTGGCCGTAGGCGAAGCTCATGGTCTCTTTCAAGCTTCTTGTACTTGTCACCGGCAGCCTGGCTCCGCCTTTCCTTGACTTTACTACAATCAGCTGTGCCTTTTCACAAGCATGGCAGCACACCGCACTTTGTCGTGTCGTCTCTCCTCTCGCTTGCTCTCCTCAAGCCCGTCCCTGCCTCCTGCTGCTTTGCTCCCTCTTTAACCTCTTCCTGCCTGCACCTTCTCACGCACACACCACATCCTCAGCCTTGCTTCCACGGCTCCTTTCTGGCTTCCCCTGGCCTGACTTTAACCCTTTTCGCTGACAAGGCTTTGCACCACAGGAAGAAGAAGAAGAGCAGCAGGTTGCATGTAGCGCGGGGCCTTATGCCTGCACTTGTTTACGCCTTCGCTCTCCTAGCAGGTGGCCAGCCCATGGATCTCCAGAACCTGCCTTCTGTTCCGTTGGCTACTGGAAGCTGACTGCTGGGGAGGAAGCCAGTACATCTACCCCCCTGGCTACCGGAGGACCCCTCACCTATAACAGGCACCATGCCTCACCAGTGGCTGCAGTCAAGCAACTGCTTGACTTGCCCACTAGGTAGACCTTTTCCTGTAGAGCTGCTCCATACCCCACATGTGCCGCCTTACTCACCCAACTTCTTTTCAATAGGCCTGGAGACCAACATGCATGATGCACCCCTTTCAAGGACTTCAGAGAAGGCTTAGAACACTTGATGCAACTTGACTGAGAAGTCTGGCCCATTACAGTTCAACGTGAACAATGGTCATATCCTGACCCAAACGACCACTGATTGGCTTCCCAGGATTACCTCTACAAGGTAGCAGTTCATATTGGCCTTTGAGTTGCCATCTCATCCCTTTAAATCCAAACACATCTGAATTGCACAGATTCTTTGGCTGATTAAGGTGGTAATTAAACTCACTTGTTGCCTTATCTGCATTTAATTAGCCTCAGAACCTGTGTAATTCAGATGTGTTTGGGTTTAAAGGGATGAGGTGGCAACCCTAGTTGGCCTCGTGCAAGTGCTGCCTGATCACCCGAAACGCAGCCTTCCCCTATATTTATATGACCGGTGGGTAGGCTAGATCCAAAAAAACCAGCAGCGCACGCATTACCTCTTTCCCTCCAAGCCTGGGGCAGCCGCTAACTAAAACCGCGCTCCTGTAGGCAACCTGCTGCCTACACCTTAGCCGCTTCAGGGTGCCGGTTTGACGAGGGGTCGGCTCTGTGGCTTCTCTCTGGCTTTGGCAGTCGGCGTGCGTGTTTCCCCTGCTGTCCCCCAGCCTGGAGATCGCTGTGGAATGTGTTGGCGCAAGGGCGACTAAAGAGCAGGAGTGATGGCACCAAAAGGTCTCAGGAGAGTGCTGGAAAATGGCTGGGCCGTGGAGCCTAAGCAGGATGTAGGATGGGGGCTAGCTAGGTGGGGGTTGCGCCTGGCCGTTGTTTTGCTGCTATAGGGGACTGGATGCGTGGCAATCTCCTGAGGGAGGGAGGTAGAGAGAAGAAAGTGTATTTTTGAAAGAAGGGGTGAGATTGTATAAGTGGGCTTGTAAAAAGTGTAGGCTTGGTTGGGCAGGGGTGATTTTGTAGGATGTAGGTGTGCAGGAGGGCTTGCAGAGAGGGAGAGCGCTTTGGGTAAAAGTGAATGTAAAAAGAGGCATTATGGGAGAGTGACTGACCCCTGGTGGAAGAAAAGCAAAAGCCTACAGCACCTGGTATTCCCAGGCGGTCTCCCATCCAAGTACTAACCTGGCCCGACCCTGCTTAGCTTCCGAGATCAGACGAGAGCGGGCGCATTCAGGGTGGTGTGGCCGTAGGCGAAGCTCATGGTCTCTTTCAAGCTTCTTGTACTTGTCACCGGCAGCCTGGCTCCGCCTTTCCTTGACTTTACTACAATCAGCTGTGCCTTTTCACAAGCATGGCAGCACACCGCACTTTGTCGTGTCGTCTCTCCTCTCGCTTGCTCTCCTCAAGCCCGTCCCTGCCTCCTGCTGCTTTGCTCCCTCTTTAACCTCTTCCTGCCTGCACCTTCTCACGCACACACCACATCCTCAGCCTTGCTTCCACGGCTCCTTTCTGGCTTCCCCTGGCCTGACTTTAACCCTTTTCGCTGACAAGGCTTTGCACCACAGGAAGAAGAAGAAGAGCAGCAGGTTGCATGTAGCGCGGGGCCTTATGCCTGCACTTGTTTACGCCTTCGCTCTCCTAGCAGGTGGCCAGCCCATGGATCTCCAGAACCTGCCTTCTGTTCCGTTGGCTACTGGAAGCTGACTGCTGGGGAGGAAGCCAGTACATCTACCCCCCTGGCTACCGGAGGACCCCTCACCTATAACAGGCACCATGCCTCACCAGTGGCTGCAGTCAAGCAACTGCTTGACTTGCCCACTAGGTAGACCTTTTCCTGTAGAGCTGCTCCATACCCCACATGTGCCGCCTTACTCACCCAACTTCTTTTCAATAGGCCTGGAGACCAACATGCATGATGCACCCCTTTCAAGGACTTCAGAGAAGGCTTAGAACACTTGATGCAACTTGACTGAGAAGTCTGGCCCATTACAGTTCAACGTGAACAATGGTCATATCCTGACCCAAACGACCACTGATTGGCTTCCCAGGATTACCTCTACAAGGTAGCAGTTCATATTGGCCTTTGAGTTGCCATCTCATCCCTTTAAATCCAAACACATCTGAATTGCACAGATTCTTTGGCTGATTAAGGTGGTAATTAAACTCACTTGTTGCCTTATCTGCATTTAATTAGCCTCAGAACCTGTGTAATTCAGATGTGTTTGGGTTTAAAGGGATGAGGTGGCAACCCTAGTTGGCCTCGTGCAAGTGCTGCCTGATCACCCGAAACCCAGCCTTCCCCTATATTTATATGACCGGTGGGTAGGCTAGATCCAAAAAAACCAGCAGCGCACGCATTACCTCTTTCCCTCCAAGCCTGGGGCAGCCGCTAACTAAAACCGCGCTCCTGTAGGCAACCTGCTGCCTACACCTTAGCCGCTTCAGGGTGCCGGTTTGACGAGGGGTCGGCTCTGTGGCTTCTCTCTGGCTTTGGCAGTCGGCGTGCGTGTTTCCCGTGCTGTCCCCCAGCCTGGAGATCGCTGTGGAATGTGTTGGCGCAAGGGCGACTAAAGAGCAGGAGTGATGGCACCAAAAGGTCTCAGGAGAGTGCTGGAAAATGGCTGGGCCGTGGAGCCTAAGCAGGATGTAGGATGGGGGCTAGCTAGGTGGGGGTTGCGCCTGGCCGTTGTTTTGCTGCTATAGGGGACTGGATGCGTGGCAATCTCCTGAGGGAGGGAGGTAGAGAGAAGAAAGTGTATTTTTGAAAGAAGGGGTGAGATAGTATAAGTGGGCTTGTAAAAAGTGTAGGCTTGGTTGGGCAGGGGTGATTTTGTAGGAGCTAGGTGTGCAGGAGGGCTTGCAGAGAGGGAGAGCGCTTTGGGTAAAAGTGAATGTAAAAAGAGGCATTATGGGAGAGTGACTGACCCCTGGTGGAAGAAAAGCAAAAGCCTACAGCACCTGGTATTCCCAGGCGGTCTCCCATCCAAGTACTAACCAGGCCCGACCCTGCTTAGCTTCCGAGATCAGACGAGAGCGGGCGCATTCAGGGTGGTGTGGCCGTAGGTGAAGCTCATGGTCTCTTTCAAGCTTCTTGTACTTGTCACCGGCAGCCTGGCTCCGCCTTTCCTTGACTTTACTACAATCAGCTGTGCCTTTTCACAAGCATGGCAGCACACCGCACTTTGTCGTGTCGTCTCTCCTCTCGCTTGCTCTCCTCAAGCCCGTCCCTGCCTCCTGCTGCTTTGCTCCCTCTTTAACCTCTTCCTGCCTGCACCTTCTCACGCACACACCACATCCTCAGCCTTGCTTCCACGGCTCCTTTCTGGCTTCCCCTGGCCTGACTTTAACCCTTTTCGCTGACAAGGCTTTGCACCACAGGAAGAAGAAGAAGAGCAGCAGGTTGCATGTAGCGCGGGGCCTTATGCCTGCACTTGTTTACGCCTTCGCTCTCCTAGCAGGTGGCCAGCCCATGGATCTCCAGAACCTGCCTTCTGTTCCGTTGGCTACTGGAAGCTGACTGCTGGGGAGGAAGCCAGTACATCTACCCCCCTGGCTACCGGAGGACCCCTCACCTATACCAGGCACCATGCCTCACCAGTGGCTGCAGTCAAGCAACTGCTTGACTTGCCCACTAGGTAGACCTTTTCCTGTAGAGTTGCTCCATACCCCAAATGTGCCGCCTTACTCACCCAACTTCTTTTCAATAGGCCTGGAGACCAACATGCATGATGCACCCCTTTCAAGGACTTCAGAGAAGGCTTAGAACACTTGATGCAACTTGACTGAGAAGTCTGGCCCATTACAGTTCAACGTGAACAATGGTCATATCCTGACCCAAACGACCACTGATTGGCTTCCCAGGATTACCTCTACAAGGTAGCAGTTCATATTGGCCTTTGAGTTGCCATCCCATCCCTTTAAATCCAAACGCATCTGAATTGCACAGATTCTTTGGCTGATTAAGGTGGTAATTAAACTCACTTGTTGCCTTATCTGCATTTAATTAGCCTCAGAACCTGTGTAATTCAGATGTGTTTGGGTTTAAAGGGATGAGGTGGCAACCCTAGTTGGCCTCGTGCAAATGCTGCCTGATCACCCGAAACGCAGCCTTCCCCTATATTTATATGACCGGTGGGTAGGCTAGATCCAAAAAAACCAGCAGCGCACGCATTACCTCTTTCCCTCCAAGCCTGGGGCAGCCGCTAACTAAAACCGCGCTCCTGTAGGCAACCTGCTGCCTACACCTTAGCCGCTTCAGGGTGCCGGTTTGACGAGGGGTCGGCTCTGTGGCTTCTCTCTGGCTTTGGCAGTCGGCGTGCGTGTTTCCCCTGCTGTCCCCCAGCCTGGAGATCGCTGTGGAATGTGTTGGCGCAAGGGCGACTAAAGAGCAGGAGTGATGGCACCAAAAGGTCTCAGGAGAGTGCTGGAAAATGGCTGGGCCGTGGAGCCTAAGCAGGATGTAGGATGGGGGCTAGCTAGGTGGGGGTTGCGCCTGGCCGTTGTTTTGCTGCTATAGGGGACTGGATGCGTGGCAATCTCCTGAGGGAGGGAGGTAGAGAGAAGAAAGTGTATTTTTGAAAGAAGGGGTGAGATTGTATAAGTGGGCTTGTAAAAAGTGTAGGCTTGGTTGGGCAGGGGTGATTTTGTAGGAGCTAGGTGTGCAGGAGGGCTTGCAGAGAGGGAGAGCGCTTTGGGTAAAAGTGAATGTAAAAAGAGGCATTATGGGAGAGTGACTGACCCCTGGTGGAAGAAAAGCAAAAGCCTACAGCACCTGGTATTCCCAGGCGGTCTCCCATCCAAGTACTAACCAGGCCCGACCCTGCTTAGCTTCCGAGATCAGACGAGAGCGGGCACATTCAGGGTGGTGTGGCCGTAGGCGAAGCTCATGGTCTCTTTCAAGCTTCTTGTACTTGTCACCGGCAGCCTGGCTCCGCCTTTCCTTGACTTTACTACAATCAGCTGTGCCTTTTCACAAGCATGGCAGCACACCGCACTTTGTCGTGTCGTCTCTCCTCTCGCTTGCTCTCCTCAAGCCCGTCCCTGCCTCCTGCTGCTTTGCTCCCTCTTTAACCTCTTCCTGCCTGCACCTTCTCACGCACACACCACATCCTCAGCCTTGCTTCCACGGCTCCTTTCTGGCTTCCCCTGGCCTGACTTTAACCCTTTTCGCTGACAAGGCTTTGCACCACAGGAAGAAGAAGAGCAGCAGGTTGCATGTAGCGCGGGGCCTTATGCCTGCACTTGTTTACGCCTTCGCTCTCCTAGCAGGTGGCCAGCCCATGGATCTCCAGAACCTGCCTTCTGTTCCGTTGGCTACTGGAAGCTGACTGCTGGGGAGGAAGCCAGTACATCTACCCCCCTGGCTACCGGAGGACCCCTCACCTATACCAGGCACCATGCCTCACCAGTGGCTGCAGTCAAGCAACTGCTTGACTTGCCCACTAGGTAGACCTTTTCCTGTAGAGCTGCTCCATACCCCACATGTGCCGCCTTACTCACCCAACTTCTTTTCAATAGGCCTGGAGACCAACATGCATGATGCACCCCTTTCAAGGACTTCAGAGAAGGCTTAGAACACTTGATGCAACTTGACTGAGAAGTCTGGCCCATTACAGTTCAACGTGAACAATGGTCATATCCTGACCCAAACGACCACTGATTGGCTTCCCAGGATTACCTCTACAAGGTAGCAGTTCATGTTGGCCTTTGAGTTGCCATCTCATCCCTTTAAATCCAAACGCATCTGAATTGCACAGATTCTTTGGCTGATTAAGGTGGTAATTAAACTCACTTGTTGCCTTATCTGCATTTAATTAGCCTCAGAACCTGTGTAATTCAGATGTGTTTGGGTTTAAAGGGATGAGGTGGCAACCCTAGTTGGCCTCGTGCAAGTGCTGCCTGATCACCCGAAACCCAGCCTTCCCCTATATTTATATGACCGGTGGGTAGGCTAGATCCAAAAAAACCAGCAGCGCACGCATTACCTCTTTCCCTCCAAGCCTGGGGCAGCCGCTAACTAAAACCGCGCTCCTGTAGGCAACCTGCTGCCTACACCTTAGCCGCTTCAGGGTGCCGGTTTGACGAGGGGTCGGCTCTGTGGCTTCTCTCTGGCTTTGGCAGTCGGCGTGCGTGTTTCCCGTGCTGTCCCCCAGCCTGGAGATCGCTGTGGAATGTGTTGGCGCAAGGGCGACTAAAGAGCAGGAGTGATGGCACCAAAAGGTCTCAGGAGAGTGCTGGAAAATGGCTGGGCCGTGGAGCCTAAGCAGGATGTAGGATGGGGGCTAGCTAGGTGGGGGTTGCGCCTGGCCGTTGTTTTGCTGCTATAGGGGACTGGATGCGTGGCAATCTCCTGAGGGAGGGAGGTAGAGAGAAGAAAGTGTATTTTTGAAAGAAGGGGTGAGATTGTATAAGTGGGCTTGTAAAAAGTGTAGGCTTGGTTGGGCAGGGGTGATTTTGTAGGAGCTAGGTGTGCAGGAGGGCTTGCAGAGAGGGAGAGCGCTTTGGGTAAAAGTGAATGTAAAAAGAGGCATTATGGGAGAGTGACTGACCCCTGGTGGAAGAAAAGCAAAAGCCTACAGCACCTGGTATTCCCAGGCGGTCTCCCATCCAAGTACTAACCAGGCCCGACCCTGCTTAGCTTCCGAGATCAGACGAGAGCGGGCGCATTCAGGGTGGTGTGGCTGTAGGCGAAGCTCATGGTCTCTTTCAAGCTTCTTGTACTTGTCACCGGCAGCCTGGCTCCGCCTTTCCTTGACTTTACTACAATCAGCTGTGCCTTTTCACAAGCATGGCAGCACACCGCACTTTGTCGTGTCGTCTCTCCTCTCGCTTGCTCTCCTCAAGCCCGTCCCTGCCTCCTGCTGCTTTGCTCCCTCTTTAACCTCTTCCTGCCTGCACCTTCTCACGCACACACCACATCCTCAGCCTTGCTTCCACGGCTCCTTTCTGGCTTCCCCTGGCCTGACTTTAACCCTTTTCGCTGACAAGGCTTTGCACCACAGGAAGAAGAAGAGCAGCAGGTTGCATGTAGCGCGGGGCCTTATGCCTGCACTTGTTTACGCCTTCGCTCTCCTAGCAGGTGGCCAGCCCATGGATCTCCAGAACCTGCCTTCTGTTCCGTTGGCTACTGGAAGCTGACTGCTGGGGAGGAAGCCAGTACATCTACCCCCCTGGCTACCGGAGGACCCCTCACCTATACCAGGCACCATGCCTCACCAGTGGCTGCAGTCAAGCAACTGCTTGACTTGCCCACTAGGTAGACCTTTTCCTGTAGAGTTGCTCCATACCCCAAATGTGCCGCCTTACTCACCCAACTTCTTTTCAATAGGCCTGGAGACCAACATGCATGATGCACCCCTTTCAAGGACTTCAGAGAAGGCTTAGAACACTTGATGCAACTTGACTGAGAAGTCTGGCCCATTACAGTTCAACGTGAACAATGGTCATATCCTGACCCAAACGACCACTGATTGGCTTCCCAGGATTACCTCTACAAGGTAGCAGTTCATATTGGCCTTTGAGTTGCCATCTCATCCCTTTAAATCCAAACACATCTGAATTGCACAGATTCTTTGGCTGATTAAGGTGGTAATTAAACTCACTTGTTGCCTTATCTGCATTTAATTAGCCTCAGAACCTGTGTAATTCAGATGTGTTTGGGTTTAAAGGGATGAGGTGGCAACCCTAGTTGGCCTCGTGCAAGTGCTGCCTGATCACCCGAAACGCAGCCTTCCCCTATATTTATATGACCGGTGGGTAGGCTAGATCCAAAAAAACCAGCAGCGCACGCATTACCTCTTTCCCTCCAAGCCTGGGGCAGCCGCTAACTAAAACCGCGCTCCTGTAGGCAACCTGCTGCCTACACCTTAGCCGCTTCAGGGTGCCGGTTTGACGAGGGGTCGGCTCTGTGGCTTCTCTCTGGCTTTGGCAGTCGGCGTGCGTGTTTCCCGTGCTGTCCCCCAGCCTGGAGATCGCTGTGGAATGTGTTGGCGCAAGGGCGACTAAAGAGCAGGAGTGATGGCACCAAAAGGTCTCAGGAGAGTGCTGGAAAATGGCTGGGCCGTGGAGCCTAAGCAGGATGTAGGATGGGGGCTAGCTAGGTGGGGGTTGCGCCTGGCCGTTGTTTTGCTGCTATAGGGGACTGGATGCGTGGCAATCTCCTGAGGGAGGGAGGTAGAGAGAAGAAAGTGTATTTTTGAAAGAAGGGGTGAGATTGTATAAGTGGGCTTGTAAAAAGTGTAGGCTTGGTTGGGCAGGGGTGATTTTGTAGGATGTAGGTGTGCAGGAGGGCTTGCAGAGAGGGAGAGCGCTTTGGGTAAAAGTGAATGTAAAAAGAGGCATTATGGGAGAGTGACTGACCCCTGGTGGAAGAAAAGCAAAAGCCTACAGCACCTGGTATTCCCAGGCGGTCTCCCATCCAAGTACTAACCAGGCCCGACCCTGCTTAGCTTCCGAGATCAGACGAGAGCGGGCGCATTCAGGGTGGTGTGGCCGTAGGCGAAGCTCATGGTCTCTTTCAAGCTTCTTGTACTTGTCACCGGCAGCCTGGCTCCGCCTTTCCTTGACTTTACTACAATCAGCTGTGCCTTTTCACAAGCATGGCAGCACACCGCACTTTGTCGTGTCGTCTCTCCTCTCGCTTGCTCTCCTCAAGCCCGTCCCTGCCTCCTGCTGCTTTGCTCCCTCTTTAACCTCTTCCTGCCTGCACCTTCTCACGCACACACCACATCCTCAGCCTTGCTTCCACGGCTCCTTTCTGGCTTCCCCTGGCCTGACTTTAACCCTTTTCGCTGACAAGGCTTTGCACCACAGGAAGAAGAAGAAGAGCAGCAGGTTGCATGTAGCGCGGGGCCTTATGCCTGCACTTGTTTACGCCTTCGCTCTCCTAGCAGGTGGCCAGCCCATGGATCTCCAGAACCTGCCTTCTGTTCCGTTGGCTACTGGAAGCTGACTGCTGGGGAGGAAGCCAGTACATCTACCCCCCTGGCTACCGGAGGACCCCTCACCTATACCAGGCACCATGCCTCACCAGTGGCTGCAGTCAAGCAACTGCTTGACTTGCCCACTAGGTAGACCTTTTCCTGTAGAGTTGCTCCATACCCCACATGTGCCGCCTTACTCAGCCAACTTCTTTTCAATAGGCCTGGAGACCAACATGCATGATGCACCCCTTTCAAGGACTTCAGAGAAGGCTTAGAACACTTGATGCAACTTGACTGAGAAGTCTGGCCCATTACAGTTCAACGTGAACAATGGTCATATCCTGACCCAAACGACCACTGATTGGCTTCCCAGGATTACCTCTACAAGGTAGCAGTTCATGTTGGCCTTTGAGTTGCCATCTCATCCCTTTAAATCCAAACGCATCTGAATTGCACAGATTCTTTGGCTGATTAAGGTGGTAATTAAACTCACTTGTTGCCTTATCTGCATTTAATTAGCCTCAGAACCTGTGTAATTCAGATGTGTTTGGGTTTAAAGGGATGAGGTGGCAACCCTAGTTGGCCTCGTGCAAGTGCTGCCTGATCACCCGAAACGCAGCCTTCCCCTATATTTATATGACCGGTGGGTAGGCTAGATCCAAAAAAACCAGCAGCGCACGCATTACCTCTTTCCCTCCAAGCCTGGGGCAGCCGCTAACTAAAACCGCGCTCCTGTAGGCAACCTGCTGCCTACACCTTAGCCGCTTCAGGGTGCCGGTTTGACGAGGGGTCGGCTCTGTGGCTTCTCTCTGGCTTTGGCAGTCGGCGTGCGTGTTTCCCGTGCTGTCCCCCAGCCTGGAGATCGCTGTGGAATGTGTTGGCGCAAGGGCGACTAAAGAGCAGGAGTGATGGCACCAAAAGGTCTCAGGAGAGTGCTGGAAAATGGCTGGGCCGTGGAGCCTAAGCAGGATGTAGGATGGGGGCTAGCTAGGTGGGGGTTGCGCCTGGCCGTTGTTTTGCTGCTATAGGGGACTGGATGCGTGGCAATCTCCTGAGGGAGGGAGGTAGAGAGAAGAAAGTGTATTTTTGAAAGAAGGGGTGAGATTGTATAAGTGGGCTTGTAAAAAGTGTAGGCTTGGTTGGGCAGGGGTGATTTTGTAGGATGTAGGTGTGCAGGAGGGCTTGCAGAGAGGGAGAGCGCTTTGGGTAAAAGTGAATGTAAAAAGAGGCATTATGGGAGAGTGACTGACCCCTGGTGGAAGAAAAGCAAAAGCCTACAGCACCTGGTATTCCCAGGCGGTCTCCCATCCAAGTACTAACCAGGCCCGACCCTGCTTAGCTTCCGAGATCAGACGAGAGCGGGCGCATTCAGGGTGGTGTGGCCGTAGGCGAAGCTCATGGTCTCTTTCAAGCTTCTTGTACTTGTCACCGGCAGCCTGGCTCCGCCTTTCCTCGACTTTACTACAATCAGCTGTGCCTTTTCACAAGCATGGCAGCACACCGCACTTTGTCGTGTCGTCTCTCCTCTCGCTTGCTCTCCTCAAGCCCGTCCCTGCCTCCTGCTGCTTTGCTCCCTCTTTAACCTCTTCCTGCCTGCACCTTCTCACGCACACACCACATCCTCAGCCTTGCTTCCACGGCTCCTTTCTGGCTTCCCCTGGCCTGACTTTAACCCTTTTCGCTGACAAGGCTTTGCACCACAGGAAGAAGAAGAAGAGCAGCAGGTTGCATGTAGCGCGGGGCCTTATGCCTGCACTTGTTTACGCCTTCGCTCTCCTAGCAGGTGGCCAGCCCATGGATCTCCAGAACCTGCCTTCTGTTCCGTTGGCTACTGGAAGCTGACTGCTGGGGAGGAAGCCAGTACATCTACCCCCCTGGCTACCGGAGGACCCCTCACCTATACCAGGCACCATGCCTCACCAGTGGCTGCAGTCAAGCAACTGCTTGACTTGCCCACTAGGTAGACCTTTTCCTGTAGAGTTGCTCCATACCCCACATGTGCCGCCTTACTCAGCCAACTTCTTTTCAATAGGCCTGGAGACCAACATGCATGATGCACCCCTTTCAAGGACTTCAGAGAAGGCTTAGAACACTTGATGCAACTTGACTGAGAAGTCTGGCCCATTACAGTTCAACGTGAACAATGGTCATATCCTGACCCAAACGACCACTGATTGGCTTCCCAGGATTACCTCTACAAGGTAGCAGTTCATGTTGGCCTTTGAGTTGCCATCTCATCCCTTTAAATCCAAACGCATCTGAATTGCACAGATTCTTTGGCTGATTAAGGTGGTAATTAAACTCACTTGTTGCCTTATCTGCATTTAATTAGCCTCAGAACCTGTGTAATTCAGATGTGTTTGGGTTTAAAGGGATGAGGTGGCAACCCTAGTTGGCCTCGTGCAAGTGCTGCCTGATCACCCGAAACGCAGCCTTCCCCTATATTTATATGACCGGTGGGTAGGCTAGATCCAAAAAAACCAGCAGCGCACGCATTACCTCTTTCCCTCCAAGCCTGGGGCAGCCGCTAACTAAAACCGCGCTCCTGTAGGCAACCTGCTGCCTACACCTTAGCCGCTTCAGGGTGCCGGTTTGACGAGGGGTCGGCTCTGTGGCTTCTCTCTGGCTTTGGCAGTCGGCGTGCGTGTTTCCCGTGCTGTCCCCCAGCCTGGAGATCGCTGTGGAATGTGTTGGCGCAAGGGCGACTAAAGAGCAGGAGTGATGGCACCAAAAGGTCTCAGGAGAGTGCTGGAAAATGGCTGGGCCGTGGAGCCTAAGCAGGATGTAGGATGGGGGCTAGCTAGGTGGGGGTTGCGCCTGGCCGTTGTTTTGCTGCTATAGGGGACTGGATGCGTGGCAATCTCCTGAGGGAGGGAGGTAGAGAGAAGAAAGTGTATTTTTGAAAGAAGGGGTGAGATTGTATAAGTGGGCTTGTAAAAAGTGTAGGCTTGGTTGGGCAGGGGTGATTTTGTAGGAGCTAGGTGTGCAGGAGGGCTTGCAGAGAGGGAGAGCGCTTTGGGTAAAAGTGAATGTAAAAAGAGGCATTATGGGAGAGTGACTGACCCCTGGTGGAAGAAAAGCAAAAGCCTACAGCACCTGGTATTCCCAGGCGGTCTCCCATCCAAGTACTAACCAGGCCCGACCCTGCTTAGCTTCCGAGATCAGACGAGAGCGGGCGCATTCAGGGTGGTGTGGCCGTAGGCAAAGCTCATGGTCTCTTTCAAGCTTCTTGTACTTGTCACCGGCAGCCTGGCTCCGCCTTTCCTTGACTTTACTACAATCAGCTGTGCCTTTTCACAAGCATGGCAGCACACCGCACTTTGTCGTGTCGTCTCTCCTCTCGCTTGCTCTCCTCAAGCCCGTCCCTGCCTCCTGCTGCTTTGCTCCCTCTTTAACCTCTTCCTGCCTGCACCTTCTCACGCACACACCACATCCTCAGCCTTGCTTCCACGGCTCCTTTCTGGCTTCCCCTGGCCTGACTTTAACCCTTTTCGCTGACAAGGCTTTGCACCACAGGAAGAAGAAGAGCAGCAGGTTGCATGTAGCGCGGGGCCTTATGCCTGCACTTGTTTACGCCTTCGCTCTCCTAGCAGGTGGCCAGCCCATGGATCTCCAGAACCTGCCTTCTGTTCCGTTGGCTACTGGAAGCTGACTGCTGGGGAGGAAGCCAGTACATCTACCCCCCTGGCTACCGGAGGACCCCTCACCTATACCAGGCACCATGCCTCACCAGTGGCTGCAGTCAAGCAACTGCTTGACTTGCCCACTAGGTAGACCTTTTCCTGTAGAGCTGCTCCATACCCCACATGTGCCGCCTTACTCACCCAACTTCTTTTCAATAGGCCTGGAGACCAACATGCATGATGCACCCCTTTCAAGGACTTCAGAGAAGGCTTAGAACACTTGATGCAACTTGACTGAGAAGTCTGGCCCATTACAGTTCAACGTGAACAATGGTCATATCCTGACCCAAACGACCACTGATTGGCTTCCCAGGATTACCTCTACAAGGTAGCAGTTCATATTGGCCTTTGAGTTGCCATCTCATCCCTTTAAATCCAAACACATCTGAATTGCACAGATTCTTTGGCTGATTAAGGTGGTAATTAAACTCACTTGTTGCCTTATCTGCATTTAATTAGCCTCAGAACCTGTGTAATTCAGATGTGTTTGGGTTTAAAGGGATGAGGTGGCAACCCTAGTTGGCCTCGTGCAAGTGCTGCCTGATCACCCGAAACGCAGCCTTCCCCTATATTTATATGACCGGTGGGTAGGCTAGATCCAAAAAAACCAGCAGCGCACGCATTACCTCTTTCCCTCCAAGCCTGGGGCAGCCGCTAACTAAAACCGCGCTCCTGTAGGCAACCTGCTGCCTACACCTTAGCCGCTTCAGGGTGCCGGTTTGACGAGGGGTCGGCTCTGTGGCTTCTCTCTGGCTTTGGCAGTCGGCGTGCGTGTTTCCCGTGCTGTCCCCCAGCCTGGAGATCGCTGTGGAATGTGTTGGCGCAAGGGCGACTAAAGAGCAGGAGTGATGGCACCAAAAGGTCTCAGGAGAGTGCTGGAAAATGGCTGGGCCGTGGAGCCTAAGCAGGATGTAGGATGGGGGCTAGCTAGGTGGGGGTTGCGCCTGGCCGTTGTTTTGCTGCTATAGGGGACTGGATGCGTGGCAATCTCCTGAGGGAGGGAGGTAGAGAGAAGAAAGTGTATTTTTGAAAGAAGGGGTGAGATTGTATAAGTGGGCTTGTAAAAAGTGTAGGCTTGGTTGGGCAGGGGTGATTTTGTAGGATGTAGGTGTGCAGGAGGGCTTGCAGAGAGGGAGAGCGCTTTGGGTAAAAGTGAATGTAAAAAGAGGCATTATGGGAGAGTGACTGACCCCTGGTGGAAGAAAAGCAAAAGCCTACAGCACCTGGTATTCCCAGGCGGTCTCCCATCCAAGTACTAACCAGGCCCGACCCTGCTTAGCTTCCGAGATCAGACGAGAGCGGGCGCATTCAGGGTGGTGTGGCCGTAGGCGAAGCTCATGGTCTCTTTCAAGCTTCTTGTACTTGTCACCGGCAGCCTGGCTCCGCCTTTCCTTGACTTTACTACAATCAGCTGTGCCTTTTCACAAGCATGGCAGCACACCGCACTTTGTCGTGTCGTCTCTCCTCTCGCTTGCTCTCCTCAAGCCCGTCCCTGCCTCCTGCTGCTTTGCTCCCTCTTTAACCTCTTCCTGCCTGCACCTTCTCACGCACACACCACATCCTCAGCCTTGCTTCCACGGCTCCTTTCTGGCTTCCCCTGGCCTGACTTTAACCCTTTTCGCTGACAAGGCTTTGCACCACAGGAAGAAGAAGAGCAGCAGGTTGCATGTAGCGCGGGGCCTTATGCCTGCACTTGTTTACGCCTTCGCTCTCCTAGCAGGTGGCCAGCCCATGGATCTCCAGAACCTGCCTTCTGTTCCGTTGGCTACTGGAAGCTGACTGCTGGGGAGGAAGCCAGTACATCTACCCCCCTGGCTACCGGAGGACCCCTCACCTATACCAGGCACCATGCCTCACCAGTGGCTGCAGTCAAGCAACTGCTTGACTTGCCCACTAGGTAGACCTTTTCCTGTAGAGCTGCTCCATACCCCACATGTGCCGCCTTACTCACCCAACTTCTTTTCAATAGGCCTGGAGACCAACATGCATGATGCACCCCTTTCAAGGACTTCAGAGAAGGCTTAGAACACTTGATGCAACTTGACTGAGAAGTCTGGCCCATTACAGTTCAACGTGAACAATGGTCATATCCTGACCCAAACGACCACTGATTGGCTTCCCAGGATTACCTCTACAAGGTAGCAGTTCATATTGGCCTTTGAGTTGCCATCTCATCCCTTTAAATCCAAACACATCTGAATTGCACAGATTCTTTGGCTGATTAAGGTGGTAATTAAACTCACTTGTTGCCTTATCTGCATTTAATTAGCCTCAGAACCTGTGTAATTCAGATGTGTTTGGGTTTAAAGGGATGAGGTGGCAACCCTAGTTGGCCTCGTGCAAGTGCTGCCTGATCACCCGAAACCCAGCCTTCCCCTATATTTATATGACCGGTGGGTAGGCTAGATCCAAAAAAACCAGCAGCGCACGCATTACCTCTTTCCCTCCAAGCCTGGGGCAGCCGCTAACTAAAACCGCGCTCCTGTAGGCAACCTGCTGCCTACACCTTAGCCGCTTCAGGGTGCCGGTTTGACGAGGGGTCGGCTCTGTGGCTTCTCTCTGGCTTTGGCAGTCGGCGTGCGTGTTTCCCGTGCTGTCCCCCAGCCTGGAGATCGCTGTGGAATGTGTTGGCGCAAGGGCGACTAAAGAGCAGGAGTGATGGCACCAAAAGGTCTCAGGAGAGTGCTGGAAAATGGCTGGGCCGTGGAGCCTAAGCAGGATGTAGGATGGGGGCTAGCTAGGTGGGGGTTGCGCCTGGCCGTTGTTTTGCTGCTATAGGGGACTGGATGCGTGGCAATCTCCTGAGGGAGGGAGGTAGAGAGAAGAAAGTGTATTTTTGAAAGAAGGGGTGAGATTGTATAAGTGGGCTTGTAAAAAGTGTAGGCTTGGTTGGGCAGGGGTGATTTTGTAGGAGCTAGGTGTGCAGGAGGGCTTGCAGAGAGGGAGAGCGCTTTGGGTAAAAGTGAATGTAAAAAGAGGCATTATGGGAGAGTGACTGACCCCTGGTGGAAGAAAAGCAAAAGCCTACAGCACCTGGTATTCCCAGGCGGTCTCCCATCCAAGTACTAACCAGGCCCGACCCTGCTTAGCTTCCGAGATCAGACGAGAGCGGGCGCATTCAGGGTGGTGTGGCCGTAGGCGAAGCTCATGGTCTCTTTCAAGCTTCTTGTACTTGTCACCGGCAGCCTGGCTCCGCCTTTCCTTGACTTTACTACAATCAGCTGTGCCTTTTCACAAGCATGGCAGCACACCGCACTTTGTCGTGTCGTCTCTCCTCTCGCTTGCTCTCCTCAAGCCCGTCCCTGCCTCCTGCTGCTTTGCTCCCTCTTTAACCTCTTCCTGCCTGCACCTTCTCACGCACACACCACATCCTCAGCCTTGCTTCCACGGCTCCTTTCTGGCTTCCCCTGGCCTGACTTTAACCCTTTTCGCTGACAAGGCTTTGCACCACAGGAAGAAGAAGAAGAGCAGCAGGTTGCATGTAGCGCGGGGCCTTATGCCTGCACTTGTTTACGCCTTCGCTCTCCTAGCAGGTGGCCAGCCCATGGATCTCCAGAACCTGCCTTCTGTTCCGTTGGCTACTGGAAGCTGACTGCTGGGGAGGAAGCCAGTACATCTACCCCCCTGGCTACCGGAGGACCCCTCACCTATAACAGGCACCATGCCTCACCAGTGGCTGCAGTCAAGCAACTGCTTGACTTGCCCACTAGGTAGACCTTTTCCTGTAGAGCTGCTCCATACCCCACATGTGCCGCCTTACTCACCCAACTTCTTTTCAATAGGCCTGGAGACCAACATGCATGATGCACCCCTTTCAAGGACTTCAGAGAAGGCTTAGAACACTTGATGCAACTTGACTGAGAAGTCTGGCCCATTACAGTTCAACGTGAACAATGGTCATATCCTGACCCAAACGACCACTGATTGGCTTCCCAGGATTACCTCTACAAGGTAGCAGTTCATGTTGGCCTTTGAGTTGCCATCTCATCCCTTTAAATCCAAACACATCTGAATTGCACAGATTCTTTGGCTGATTAAGGTGGTAATTAAACTCACTTGTTGCCTTATCTGCATTTAATTAGCCTCAGAACCTGTGTAATTCAGATGTGTTTGGGTTTAAAGGGATGAGGTGGCAACCCTAGTTGGCCTCGTGCAAGTGCTGCCTGATCACCCGAAACGCAGCCTTCCCCTATATTTATATGACCGGTGGGTAGGCTAGATCCAAAAAAACCAGCAGCGCACGCATTACCTCTTTCCCTCCAAGCCTGGGGCAGCCGCTAACTAAAACCGCGCTCCTGTAGGCAACCTGCTGCCTACACCTTAGCCGCTTCAGGGTGCCGGTTTGACGAGGGGTCGGCTCTGTGGCTTCTCTCTGGCTTTGGCAGTCGGCGTGCGTGTTTCCCGTGCTGTCCCCCAGCCTGGAGATCGCTGTGGAATGTGTTGGCGCAAGGGCGACTAAAGAGCAGGAGTGATGGCACCAAAAGGTCTCAGGAGAGTGCTGGAAAATGGCTGGGCCGTGGAGCCTAAGCAGGATGTAGGATGGGGGCTAGCTAGGTGGGGGTTGCGCCTGGCCGTTGTTTTGCTGCTATAGGGGACTGGATGCGTGGCAATCTCCTGAGGGAGGGAGGTAGAGAGAAGAAAGTGTATTTTTGAAAGAAGGGGTGAGATTGTATAAGTGGGCTTGTAAAAAGTGTAGGCTTGGTTGGGCAGGGGTGATTTTGTAGGAGCTAGGTGTGCAGGAGGGCTTGCAGAGAGGGAGAGCGCTTTGGGTAAAAGTGAATGTAAAAAGAGGCATTATGGGAGAGTGACTGACCCCTGGTGGAAGAAAAGCAAAAGCCTACAGCACCTGGTATTCCCAGGCGGTCTCCCATCCAAGTACTAACCAGGCCCGACCCTGCTTAGCTTCCGAGATCAGACGAGAGCGGGCGCATTCAGGGTGGTGTGGCCGTAGGCGAAGCTCATGGTCTCTTTCAAGCTTCTTGTACTTGTCACCGGCAGCCTGGCTCCGCCTTTCCTTGACTTTACTACAATCAGCTGTGCCTTTTCACAAGCATGGCAGCACACCGCACTTTGTCGTGTCGTCTCTCCTCTCGCTTGCTCTCCTCAAGCCTGTCCCTGCCTCCTGCTGCTTTGCTCCCTCTTTAACCTCTTCCTGCCTGCACCTTCTCACGCACACACCACATCCTCAGCCTTGCTTCCACGGCTCCTTTCTGGCTTCCCCTGGCCTGACTTTAACCCTTTTCGCTGACAAGGCTTTGCACCACAGGAAGAAGAAGAGCAGCAGGTTGCATGTAGCGCGGGGCCTTATGCCTGCACTTGTTTACGCCTTCGCTCTCCTAGCAGGTGGCCAGCCCATGGATCTCCAGAACCTGCCTTCTGTTCCGTTGGCTACTGGAAGCTGACTGCTGGGGAGGAAGCCAGTACATCTACCCCCCTGGCTACCGGAGGACCCCTCACCTATAACAGGCACCATGCCTCACCAGTGGCTGCAGTCAAGCAACTGCTTGACTTGCCCACTAGGTAGACCTTTTCCTGTAGAGCTGCTCCATACCCCACATGTGCCGCCTTACTCACCCAACTTCTTTTCAATAGGCCTGGAGACCAACATGCATGATGCACCCCTTTCAAGGACTTCAGAGAAGGCTTAGAACACTTGATGCAACTTGACTGAGAAGTCTGGCCCATTACAGTTCAACGTGAACAATGGTCATATCCTGACCCAAACGACCACTGATTGGCTTCCCAGGATTACCTCTACAAGGTAGCAGTTCATATTGGCCTTTGAGTTGCCATCTCATCCCTTTAAATCCAAACACATCTGAATTGCACAGATTCTTTGGCTGATTAAGGTGGTAATTAAACTCACTTGTTGCCTTATCTGCATTTAATTAGCCTCAGAACCTGTGTAATTCAGATGTGTTTGGGTTTAAAGGGATGAGGTGGCAACCCTAGTTGGCCTCGTGCAAGTGCTGCCTGATCACCCGAAACGCAGCCTTCCCCTATATTTATATGACCGGTGGGTAGGCTAGATCCAAAAAAACCAGCAGCGCACGCATTACCTCTTTCCCTCCAAGCCTGGGGCAGCCGCTAACTAAAACCGCGCTCCTGTAGGCAACCTGCTGCCTACACCTTAGCCGCTTCAGGGTGCCGGTTTGACGAGGGGTCGGCTCTGTGGCTTCTCTCTGGCTTTGGCAGTCGGCGTGCGTGTTTCCCCTGCTGTCCCCCAGCCTGGAGATCGCTGTGGAATGTGTTGGCGCAAGGGCGACTAAAGAGCAGGAGTGATGGCACCAAAAGGTCTCAGGAGAGTGCTGGAAAATGGCTGGGCCGTGGAGCCTAAGCAGGATGTAGGATGGGGGCTAGCTAGGTGGGGGTTGCGCCTGGCCGTTGTTTTGCTGCTATAGGGGACTGGATGCGTGGCAATCTCCTGAGGGAGGGAGGTAGAGAGAAGAAAGTGTATTTTTGAAAGAAGGGGTGAGATTGTATAAGTGGGCTTGTAAAAAGTGTAGGCTTGGTTGGGCAGGGGTGATTTTGTAGGATGTAGGTGTGCAGGAGGGCTTGCAGAGAGGGAGAGCGCTTTGGGTAAAAGTGAATGTAAAAAGAGGCATTATGGGAGAGTGACTGACCCCTGGTGGAAGAAAAGCAAAAGCCTACAGCACCTGGTATTCCCAGGCGGTCTCCCATCCAAGTACTAACCAGGCCCGACCCTGCTTAGCTTCCGAGATCAGACGAGAGCGGGCGCATTCAGGGTGGTGTGGCCGTAGGCGAAGCTCATGGTCTCTTTCAAGCTTCTTGTACTTGTCACCGGCAGCCTGGCTCCGCCTTTCCTTGACTTTACTACAATCAGCTGTGCCTTTTCACAAGCATGGCAGCACACCGCACTTTGTCGTGTCGTCTCTCCTCTCGCTTGCTCTCCTCAAGCCCGTCCCTGCCTCCTGCTGCTTTGCTCCCTCTTTAACCTCTTCCTGCCTGCACCTTCTCACGCACACACCACATCCTCAGCCTTGCTTCCACGGCTCCTTTCTGGCTTCCCCTGGCCTGACTTTAACCCTTTTCGCTGACAAGGCTTTGCACCACAGGAAGAAGAAGAAGAGCAGCAGGTTGCATGTAGCGCGGGGCCTTATGCCTGCACTTGTTTACGCCTTCGCTCTCCTAGCAGGTGGCCAGCCCATGGATCTCCAGAACCTGCCTTCTGTTCCGTTGGCTACTGGAAGCTGACTGCTGGGGAGGAAGCCAGTACATCTACCCCCCTGGCTACCGGAGGACCCCTCACCTATAACAGGCACCATGCCTCACCAGTGGCTGCAGTCAAGCAACTGCTTGACTTGCCCACTAGGTAGACCTTTTCCTGTAGAGCTGCTCCATACCCCACATGTGCCGCCTTACTCACCCAACTTCTTTTCAATAGGCCTGGAGACCAACATGCATGATGCACCCCTTTCAAGGACTTCAGAGAAGGCTTAGAACACTTGATGCAACTTGACTGAGAAGTCTGGCCCATTACAGTTCAACGTGAACAATGGTCATATCCTGACCCAAACGACCACTGATTGGCTTCCCAGGATTACCTCTACAAGGTAGCAGTTCATATTGGCCTTTGAGTTGCCATCTCATCCCTTTAAATCCAAACACATCTGAATTGCACAGATTCTTTGGCTGATTAAGGTGGTAATTAAACTCACTTGTTGCCTTATCTGCATTTAATTAGCCTCAGAACCTGTGTAATTCAGATGTGTTTGGGTTTAAAGGGATGAGGTGGCAACCCTAGTTGGCCTCGTGCAAGTGCTGCCTGATCACCCGAAACGCAGCCTTCCCCTATATTTATATGACCGGTGGGTAGGCTAGATCCAAAAAAACCAGCAGCGCACGCATTACCTCTTTCCCTCCAAGCCTGGGGCAGCCGCTAACTAAAACCGCGCTCCTGTAGGCAACCTGCTGCCTACACCTTAGCCGCTTCAGGGTGCCGGTTTGACGAGGGGTCGGCTCTGTGGCTTCTCTCTGGCTTTGGCAGTCGGCGTGCGTGTTTCCCCTGCTGTCCCCCAGCCTGGAGATCGCTGTGGAATGTGTTGGCGCAAGGGCGACTAAAGAGCAGGAGTGATGGCACCAAAAGGTCTCAGGAGAGTGCTGGAAAATGGCTGGGCCGTGGAGCCTAAGCAGGATGTAGGATGGGGGCTAGCTAGGTGGGGGTTGCGCCTGGCCGTTGTTTTGCTGCTATAGGGGACTGGATGCGTGGCAATCTCCTGAGGGAGGGAGGTAGAGAGAAGAAAGTGTATTTTTGAAAGAAGGGGTGAGATTGTATAAGTGGGCTTGTAAAAAGTGTAGGCTTGGTTGGGCAGGGGTGATTTTGTAGGATGTAGGTGTGCAGGAGGGCTTGCAGAGAGGGAGAGCGCTTTGGGTAAAAGTGAATGTAAAAAGAGGCATTATGGGAGAGTGACTGACCCCTGGTGGAAGAAAAGCAAAAGCCTACAGCACCTGGTATTCCCAGGCGGTCTCCCATCCAAGTACTAACCAGGCCCGACCCTGCTTAGCTTCCGAGATCAGACGAGAGCGGGCGCATTCAGGGTGGTGTGGCCGTAGGCGAAGCTCATGGTCTCTTTCAAGCTTCTTGTACTTGTCACCGGCAGCCTGGCTCCGCCTTTCCTTGACTTTACTACAATCAGCTGTGCCTTTTCACAAGCATGGCAGCACACCGCACTTTGTCGTGTCGTCTCTCCTCTCGCTTGCTCTCCTCAAGCCCGTCCCTGCCTCCTGCTGCTTTGCTCCCTCTTTAACCTCTTCCTGCCTGCACCTTCTCACGCACACACCACATCCTCAGCCTTGCTTCCACGGCTCCTTTCTGGCTTCCCCTGGCCTGACTTTAACCCTTTTCGCTGACAAGGCTTTGCACCACAGGAAGAAGAAGAAGAGCAGCAGGTTGCATGTAGCGCGGGGCCTTATGCCTGCACTTGTTTACGCCTTCGCTCTCCTAGCAGGTGGCCAGCCCATGGATCTCCAGAACCTGCCTTCTGTTCCGTTGGCTACTGGAAGCTGACTGCTGGGGAGGAAGCCAGTACATCTACCCCCCTGGCTACCGGAGGACCCCTCACCTATAACAGGCACCATGCCTCACCAGTGGCTGCAGTCAAGCAACTGCTTGACTTGCCCACTAGGTAGACCTTTTCCTGTAGAGCTGCTCCATACCCCACATGTGCCGCCTTACTCACCCAACTTCTTTTCAATAGGCCTGGAGACCAACATGCATGATGCACCCCTTTCAAGGACTTCAGAGAAGGCTTAGAACACTTGATGCAACTTGACTGAGAAGTCTGGCCCATTACAGTTCAACGTGAACAATGGTCATATCCTGACCCAAACGACCACTGATTGGCTTCCCAGGATTACCTCTACAAGGTAGCAGTTCATATTGGCCTTTGAGTTGCCATCTCATCCCTTTAAATCCAAACACATCTGAATTGCACAGATTCTTTGGCTGATTAAGGTGGTAATTAAACTCACTTGTTGCCTTATCTGCATTTAATTAGCCTCAGAACCTGTGTAATTCAGATGTGTTTGGGTTTAAAGGGATGAGGTGGCAACCCTAGTTGGCCTCGTGCAAGTGCTGCCTGATCACCCGAAACCCAGCCTTCCCCTATATTTATATGACCGGTGGGTAGGCTAGATCCAAAAAAACCAGCAGCGCACGCATTACCTCTTTCCCTCCAAGCCTGGGGCAGCCGCTAACTAAAACCGCGCTCCTGTAGGCAACCTGCTGCCTACACCTTAGCCGCTTCAGGGTGCCGGTTTGACGAGGGGTCGGCTCTGTGGCTTCTCTCTGGCTTTGGCAGTCGGCGTGCGTGTTTCCCGTGCTGTCCCCCAGCCTGGAGATCGCTGTGGAATGTGTTGGCGCAAGGGCGACTAAAGAGCAGGAGTGATGGCACCAAAAGGTCTCAGGAGAGTGCTGGAAAATGGCTGGGCCGTGGAGCCTAAGCAGGATGTAGGATGGGGGCTAGCTAGGTGGGGGTTGCGCCTGGCCGTTGTTTTGCTGCTATAGGGGACTGGATGCGTGGCAATCTCCTGAGGGAGGGAGGTAGAGAGAAGAAAGTGTATTTTTGAAAGAAGGGGTGAGATAGTATAAGTGGGCTTGTAAAAAGTGTAGGCTTGGTTGGGCAGGGGTGATTTTGTAGGAGCTAGGTGTGCAGGAGGGCTTGCAGAGAGGGAGAGCGCTTTGGGTAAAAGTGAATGTAAAAAGAGGCATTATGGGAGAGTGACTGACCCCTGGTGGAAGAAAAGCAAAAGCCTACAGCACCTGGTATTCCCAGGCGGTCTCCCATCCAAGTACTAACCAGGCCCGACCCTGCTTAGCTTCCGAGATCAGACGAGAGCGGGCGCATTCAGGGTGGTGTGGCCGTAGGTGAAGCTCATGGTCTCTTTCAAGCTTCTTGTACTTGTCACCGGCAGCCTGGCTCCGCCTTTCCTTGACTTTACTACAATCAGCTGTGCCTTTTCACAAGCATGGCAGCACACCGCACTTTGTCGTGTCGTCTCTCCTCTCGCTTGCTCTCCTCAAGCCCGTCCCTGCCTCCTGCTGCTTTGCTCCCTCTTTAACCTCTTCCTGCCTGCACCTTCTCACGCACACACCACATCCTCAGCCTTGCTTCCACGGCTCCTTTCTGGCTTCCCCTGGCCTGACTTTAACCCTTTTCGCTGACAAGGCTTTGCACCACAGGAAGAAGAAGAAGAGCAGCAGGTTGCATGTAGCGCGGGGCCTTATGCCTGCACTTGTTTACGCCTTCGCTCTCCTAGCAGGTGGCCAGCCCATGGATCTCCAGAACCTGCCTTCTGTTCCGTTGGCTACTGGAAGCTGACTGCTGGGGAGGAAGCCAGTACATCTACCCCCCTGGCTACCGGAGGACCCCTCACCTATACCAGGCACCATGCCTCACCAGTGGCTGCAGTCAAGCAACTGCTTGACTTGCCCACTAGGTAGACCTTTTCCTGTAGAGTTGCTCCATACCCCAAATGTGCCGCCTTACTCACCCAACTTCTTTTCAATAGGCCTGGAGACCAACATGCATGATGCACCCCTTTCAAGGACTTCAGAGAAGGCTTAGAACACTTGATGCAACTTGACTGAGAAGTCTGGCCCATTACAGTTCAACGTGAACAATGGTCATATCCTGACCCAAACGACCACTGATTGGCTTCCCAGGATTACCTCTACAAGGTAGCAGTTCATATTGGCCTTTGAGTTGCCATCCCATCCCTTTAAATCCAAACGCATCTGAATTGCACAGATTCTTTGGCTGATTAAGGTGGTAATTAAACTCACTTGTTGCCTTATCTGCATTTAATTAGCCTCAGAACCTGTGTAATTCAGATGTGTTTGGGTTTAAAGGGATGAGGTGGCAACCCTAGTTGGCCTCGTGCAAATGCTGCCTGATCACCCGAAACGCAGCCTTCCCCTATATTTATATGACCGGTGGGTAGGCTAGATCCAAAAAAACCAGCAGCGCACGCATTACCTCTTTCCCTCCAAGCCTGGGGCAGCCGCTAACTAAAACCGCGCTCCTGTAGGCAACCTGCTGCCTACACCTTAGCCGCTTCAGGGTGCCGGTTTGACGAGGGGTCGGCTCTGTGGCTTCTCTCTGGCTTTGGCAGTCGGCGTGCGTGTTTCCCCTGCTGTCCCCCAGCCTGGAGATCGCTGTGGAATGTGTTGGCGCAAGGGCGACTAAAGAGCAGGAGTGATGGCACCAAAAGGTCTCAGGAGAGTGCTGGAAAATGGCTGGGCCGTGGAGCCTAAGCAGGATGTAGGATGGGGGCTAGCTAGGTGGGGGTTGCGCCTGGCCGTTGTTTTGCTGCTATAGGGGACTGGATGCGTGGCAATCTCCTGAGGGAGGGAGGTAGAGAGAAGAAAGTGTATTTTTGAAAGAAGGGGTGAGATTGTATAAGTGGGCTTGTAAAAAGTGTAGGCTTGGTTGGGCAGGGGTGATTTTGTAGGAGCTAGGTGTGCAGGAGGGCTTGCAGAGAGGGAGAGCGCTTTGGGTAAAAGTGAATGTAAAAAGAGGCATTATGGGAGAGTGACTGACCCCTGGTGGAAGAAAAGCAAAAGCCTACAGCACCTGGTATTCCCAGGCGGTCTCCCATCCAAGTACTAACCAGGCCCGACCCTGCTTAGCTTCCGAGATCAGACGAGAGCGGGCACATTCAGGGTGGTGTGGCCGTAGGCGAAGCTCATGGTCTCTTTCAAGCTTCTTGTACTTGTCACCGGCAGCCTGGCTCCGCCTTTCCTTGACTTTACTACAATCAGCTGTGCCTTTTCACAAGCATGGCAGCACACCGCACTTTGTCGTGTCGTCTCTCCTCTCGCTTGCTCTCCTCAAGCCCGTCCCTGCCTCCTGCTGCTTTGCTCCCTCTTTAACCTCTTCCTGCCTGCACCTTCTCACGCACACACCACATCCTCAGCCTTGCTTCCACGGCTCCTTTCTGGCTTCCCCTGGCCTGACTTTAACCCTTTTCGCTGACAAGGCTTTGCACCACAGGAAGAAGAAGAGCAGCAGGTTGCATGTAGCGCGGGGCCTTATGCCTGCACTTGTTTACGCCTTCGCTCTCCTAGCAGGTGGCCAGCCCATGGATCTCCAGAACCTGCCTTCTGTTCCGTTGGCTACTGGAAGCTGACTGCTGGGGAGGAAGCCAGTACATCTACCCCCCTGGCTACCGGAGGACCCCTCACCTATACCAGGCACCATGCCTCACCAGTGGCTGCAGTCAAGCAACTGCTTGACTTGCCCACTAGGTAGACCTTTTCCTGTAGAGCTGCTCCATACCCCACATGTGCCGCCTTACTCACCCAACTTCTTTTCAATAGGCCTGGAGACCAACATGCATGATGCACCCCTTTCAAGGACTTCAGAGAAGGCTTAGAACACTTGATGCAACTTGACTGAGAAGTCTGGCCCATTACAGTTCAACGTGAACAATGGTCATATCCTGACCCAAACGACCACTGATTGGCTTCCCAGGATTACCTCTACAAGGTAGCAGTTCATGTTGGCCTTTGAGTTGCCATCTCATCCCTTTAAATCCAAACGCATCTGAATTGCACAGATTCTTTGGCTGATTAAGGTGGTAATTAAACTCACTTGTTGCCTTATCTGCATTTAATTAGCCTCAGAACCTGTGTAATTCAGATGTGTTTGGGTTTAAAGGGATGAGGTGGCAACCCTAGTTGGCCTCGTGCAAGTGCTGCCTGATCACCCGAAACCCAGCCTTCCCCTATATTTATATGACCGGTGGGTAGGCTAGATCCAAAAAAACCAGCAGCGCACGCATTACCTCTTTCCCTCCAAGCCTGGGGCAGCCGCTAACTAAAACCGCGCTCCTGTAGGCAACCTGCTGCCTACACCTTAGCCGCTTCAGGGTGCCGGTTTGACGAGGGGTCGGCTCTGTGGCTTCTCTCTGGCTTTGGCAGTCGGCGTGCGTGTTTCCCGTGCTGTCCCCCAGCCTGGAGATCGCTGTGGAATGTGTTGGCGCAAGGGCGACTAAAGAGCAGGAGTGATGGCACCAAAAGGTCTCAGGAGAGTGCTGGAAAATGGCTGGGCCGTGGAGCCTAAGCAGGATGTAGGATGGGGGCTAGCTAGGTGGGGGTTGCGCCTGGCCGTTGTTTTGCTGCTATAGGGGACTGGATGCGTGGCAATCTCCTGAGGGAGGGAGGTAGAGAGAAGAAAGTGTATTTTTGAAAGAAGGGGTGAGATTGTATAAGTGGGCTTGTAAAAAGTGTAGGCTTGGTTGGGCAGGGGTGATTTTGTAGGAGCTAGGTGTGCAGGAGGGCTTGCAGAGAGGGAGAGCGCTTTGGGTAAAAGTGAATGTAAAAAGAGGCATTATGGGAGAGTGACTGACCCCTGGTGGAAGAAAAGCAAAAGCCTACAGCACCTGGTATTCCCAGGCGGTCTCCCATCCAAGTACTAACCAGGCCCGACCCTGCTTAGCTTCCGAGATCAGACGAGAGCGGGCGCATTCAGGGTGGTGTGGCTGTAGGCGAAGCTCATGGTCTCTTTCAAGCTTCTTGTACTTGTCACCGGCAGCCTGGCTCCGCCTTTCCTTGACTTTACTACAATCAGCTGTGCCTTTTCACAAGCATGGCAGCACACCGCACTTTGTCGTGTCGTCTCTCCTCTCGCTTGCTCTCCTCAAGCCCGTCCCTGCCTCCTGCTGCTTTGCTCCCTCTTTAACCTCTTCCTGCCTGCACCTTCTCACGCACACACCACATCCTCAGCCTTGCTTCCACGGCTCCTTTCTGGCTTCCCCTGGCCTGACTTTAACCCTTTTCGCTGACAAGGCTTTGCACCACAGGAAGAAGAAGAGCAGCAGGTTGCATGTAGCGCGGGGCCTTATGCCTGCACTTGTTTACGCCTTCGCTCTCCTAGCAGGTGGCCAGCCCATGGATCTCCAGAACCTGCCTTCTGTTCCGTTGGCTACTGGAAGCTGACTGCTGGGGAGGAAGCCAGTACATCTACCCCCCTGGCTACCGGAGGACCCCTCACCTATACCAGGCACCATGCCTCACCAGTGGCTGCAGTCAAGCAACTGCTTGACTTGCCCACTAGGTAGACCTTTTCCTGTAGAGTTGCTCCATACCCCAAATGTGCCGCCTTACTCACCCAACTTCTTTTCAATAGGCCTGGAGACCAACATGCATGATGCACCCCTTTCAAGGACTTCAGAGAAGGCTTAGAACACTTGATGCAACTTGACTGAGAAGTCTGGCCCATTACAGTTCAACGTGAACAATGGTCATATCCTGACCCAAACGACCACTGATTGGCTTCCCAGGATTACCTCTACAAGGTAGCAGTTCATATTGGCCTTTGAGTTGCCATCTCATCCCTTTAAATCCAAACACATCTGAATTGCACAGATTCTTTGGCTGATTAAGGTGGTAATTAAACTCACTTGTTGCCTTATCTGCATTTAATTAGCCTCAGAACCTGTGTAATTCAGATGTGTTTGGGTTTAAAGGGATGAGGTGGCAACCCTAGTTGGCCTCGTGCAAGTGCTGCCTGATCACCCGAAACGCAGCCTTCCCCTATATTTATATGACCGGTGGGTAGGCTAGATCCAAAAAAACCAGCAGCGCACGCATTACCTCTTTCCCTCCAAGCCTGGGGCAGCCGCTAACTAAAACCGCGCTCCTGTAGGCAACCTGCTGCCTACACCTTAGCCGCTTCAGGGTGCCGGTTTGACGAGGGGTCGGCTCTGTGGCTTCTCTCTGGCTTTGGCAGTCGGCGTGCGTGTTTCCCGTGCTGTCCCCCAGCCTGGAGATCGCTGTGGAATGTGTTGGCGCAAGGGCGACTAAAGAGCAGGAGTGATGGCACCAAAAGGTCTCAGGAGAGTGCTGGAAAATGGCTGGGCCGTGGAGCCTAAGCAGGATGTAGGATGGGGGCTAGCTAGGTGGGGGTTGCGCCTGGCCGTTGTTTTGCTGCTATAGGGGACTGGATGCGTGGCAATCTCCTGAGGGAGGGAGGTAGAGAGAAGAAAGTGTATTTTTGAAAGAAGGGGTGAGATTGTATAAGTGGGCTTGTAAAAAGTGTAGGCTTGGTTGGGCAGGGGTGATTTTGTAGGATGTAGGTGTGCAGGAGGGCTTGCAGAGAGGGAGAGCGCTTTGGGTAAAAGTGAATGTAAAAAGAGGCATTATGGGAGAGTGACTGACCCCTGGTGGAAGAAAAGCAAAAGCCTACAGCACCTGGTATTCCCAGGCGGTCTCCCATCCAAGTACTAACCAGGCCCGACCCTGCTTAGCTTCCGAGATCAGACGAGAGCGGGCGCATTCAGGGTGGTGTGGCCGTAGGCGAAGCTCATGGTCTCTTTCAAGCTTCTTGTACTTGTCACCGGCAGCCTGGCTCCGCCTTTCCTTGACTTTACTACAATCAGCTGTGCCTTTTCACAAGCATGGCAGCACACCGCACTTTGTCGTGTCGTCTCTCCTCTCGCTTGCTCTCCTCAAGCCCGTCCCTGCCTCCTGCTGCTTTGCTCCCTCTTTAACCTCTTCCTGCCTGCACCTTCTCACGCACACACCACATCCTCAGCCTTGCTTCCACGGCTCCTTTCTGGCTTCCCCTGGCCTGACTTTAACCCTTTTCGCTGACAAGGCTTTGCACCACAGGAAGAAGAAGAAGAGCAGCAGGTTGCATGTAGCGCGGGGCCTTATGCCTGCACTTGTTTACGCCTTCGCTCTCCTAGCAGGTGGCCAGCCCATGGATCTCCAGAACCTGCCTTCTGTTCCGTTGGCTACTGGAAGCTGACTGCTGGGGAGGAAGCCAGTACATCTACCCCCCTGGCTACCGGAGGACCCCTCACCTATACCAGGCACCATGCCTCACCAGTGGCTGCAGTCAAGCAACTGCTTGACTTGCCCACTAGGTAGACCTTTTCCTGTAGAGTTGCTCCATACCCCACATGTGCCGCCTTACTCAGCCAACTTCTTTTCAATAGGCCTGGAGACCAACATGCATGATGCACCCCTTTCAAGGACTTCAGAGAAGGCTTAGAACACTTGATGCAACTTGACTGAGAAGTCTGGCCCATTACAGTTCAACGTGAACAATGGTCATATCCTGACCCAAACGACCACTGATTGGCTTCCCAGGATTACCTCTACAAGGTAGCAGTTCATGTTGGCCTTTGAGTTGCCATCTCATCCCTTTAAATCCAAACGCATCTGAATTGCACAGATTCTTTGGCTGATTAAGGTGGTAATTAAACTCACTTGTTGCCTTATCTGCATTTAATTAGCCTCAGAACCTGTGTAATTCAGATGTGTTTGGGTTTAAAGGGATGAGGTGGCAACCCTAGTTGGCCTCGTGCAAGTGCTGCCTGATCACCCGAAACGCAGCCTTCCCCTATATTTATATGACCGGTGGGTAGGCTAGATCCAAAAAAACCAGCAGCGCACGCATTACCTCTTTCCCTCCAAGCCTGGGGCAGCCGCTAACTAAAACCGCGCTCCTGTAGGCAACCTGCTGCCTACACCTTAGCCGCTTCAGGGTGCCGGTTTGACGAGGGGTCGGCTCTGTGGCTTCTCTCTGGCTTTGGCAGTCGGCGTGCGTGTTTCCCGTGCTGTCCCCCAGCCTGGAGATCGCTGTGGAATGTGTTGGCGCAAGGGCGACTAAAGAGCAGGAGTGATGGCACCAAAAGGTCTCAGGAGAGTGCTGGAAAATGGCTGGGCCGTGGAGCCTAAGCAGGATGTAGGATGGGGGCTAGCTAGGTGGGGGTTGCGCCTGGCCGTTGTTTTGCTGCTATAGGGGACTGGATGCGTGGCAATCTCCTGAGGGAGGGAGGTAGAGAGAAGAAAGTGTATTTTTGAAAGAAGGGGTGAGATTGTATAAGTGGGCTTGTAAAAAGTGTAGGCTTGGTTGGGCAGGGGTGATTTTGTAGGATGTAGGTGTGCAGGAGGGCTTGCAGAGAGGGAGAGCGCTTTGGGTAAAAGTGAATGTAAAAAGAGGCATTATGGGAGAGTGACTGACCCCTGGTGGAAGAAAAGCAAAAGCCTACAGCACCTGGTATTCCCAGGCGGTCTCCCATCCAAGTACTAACCAGGCCCGACCCTGCTTAGCTTCCGAGATCAGACGAGAGCGGGCGCATTCAGGGTGGTGTGGCCGTAGGCGAAGCTCATGGTCTCTTTCAAGCTTCTTGTACTTGTCACCGGCAGCCTGGCTCCGCCTTTCCTTGACTTTACTACAATCAGCTGTGCCTTTTCACAAGCATGGCAGCACACCGCACTTTGTCGTGTCGTCTCTCCTCTCGCTTGCTCTCCTCAAGCCCGTCCCTGCCTCCTGCTGCTTTGCTCCCTCTTTAACCTCTTCCTGCCTGCACCTTCTCACGCACACACCACATCCTCAGCCTTGCTTCCACGGCTCCTTTCTGGCTTCCCCTGGCCTGACTTTAACCCTTTTCGCTGACAAGGCTTTGCACCACAGGAAGAAGAAGAAGAGCAGCAGGTTGCATGTAGCGCGGGGCCTTATGCCTGCACTTGTTTACGCCTTCGCTCTCCTAGCAGGTGGCCAGCCCATGGATCTCCAGAACCTGCCTTCTGTTCCGTTGGCTACTGGAAGCTGACTGCTGGGGAGGAAGCCAGTACATCTACCCCCCTGGCTACCGGAGGACCCCTCACCTATACCAGGCACCATGCCTCACCAGTGGCTGCAGTCAAGCAACTGCTTGACTTGCCCACTAGGTAGACCTTTTCCTGTAGAGTTGCTCCATACCCCACATGTGCCGCCTTACTCAGCCAACTTCTTTTCAATAGGCCTGGAGACCAACATGCATGATGCACCCCTTTCAAGGACTTCAGAGAAGGCTTAGAACACTTGATGCAACTTGACTGAGAAGTCTGGCCCATTACAGTTCAACGTGAACAATGGTCATATCCTGACCCAAACGACCACTGATTGGCTTCCCAGGATTACCTCTACAAGGTAGCAGTTCATGTTGGCCTTTGAGTTGCCATCTCATCCCTTTAAATCCAAACGCATCTGAATTGCACAGATTCTTTGGCTGATTAAGGTGGTAATTAAACTCACTTGTTGCCTTATCTGCATTTAATTAGCCTCAGAACCTGTGTAATTCAGATGTGTTTGGGTTTAAAGGGATGAGGTGGCAACCCTAGTTGGCCTCGTGCAAGTGCTGCCTGATCACCCGAAACGCAGCCTTCCCCTATATTTATATGACCGGTGGGTAGGCTAGATCCAAAAAAACCAGCAGCGCACGCATTACCTCTTTCCCTCCAAGCCTGGGGCAGCCGCTAACTAAAACCGCGCTCCTGTAGGCAACCTGCTGCCTACACCTTAGCCGCTTCAGGGTGCCGGTTTGACGAGGGGTCGGCTCTGTGGCTTCTCTCTGGCTTTGGCAGTCGGCGTGCGTGTTTCCCGTGCTGTCCCCCAGCCTGGAGATCGCTGTGGAATGTGTTGGCGCAAGGGCGACTAAAGAGCAGGAGTGATGGCACCAAAAGGTCTCAGGAGAGTGCTGGAAAATGGCTGGGCCGTGGAGCCTAAGCAGGATGTAGGATGGGGGCTAGCTAGGTGGGGGTTGCGCCTGGCCGTTGTTTTGCTGCTATAGGGGACTGGATGCGTGGCAATCTCCTGAGGGAGGGAGGTAGAGAGAAGAAAGTGTATTTTTGAAAGAAGGGGTGAGATTGTATAAGTGGGCTTGTAAAAAGTGTAGGCTTGGTTGGGCAGGGGTGATTTTGTAGGAGCTAGGTGTGCAGGAGGGCTTGCAGAGAGGGAGAGCGCTTTGGGTAAAAGTGAATGTAAAAAGAGGCATTATGGGAGAGTGACTGACCCCTGGTGGAAGAAAAGCAAAAGCCTACAGCACCTGGTATTCCCAGGCGGTCTCCCATCCAAGTACTAACCAGGCCCGACCCTGCTTAGCTTCCGAGATCAGACGAGAGCGGGCGCATTCAGGGTGGTGTGGCCGTAGGCAAAGCTCATGGTCTCTTTCAAGCTTCTTGTACTTGTCACCGGCAGCCTGGCTCCGCCTTTCCTTGACTTTACTACAATCAGCTGTGCCTTTTCACAAGCATGGCAGCACACCGCACTTTGTCGTGTCGTCTCTCCTCTCGCTTGCTCTCCTCAAGCCCGTCCCTGCCTCCTGCTGCTTTGCTCCCTCTTTAACCTCTTCCTGCCTGCACCTTCTCACGCACACACCACATCCTCAGCCTTGCTTCCACGGCTCCTTTCTGGCTTCCCCTGGCCTGACTTTAACCCTTTTCGCTGACAAGGCTTTGCACCACAGGAAGAAGAAGAGCAGCAGGTTGCATGTAGCGCGGGGCCTTATGCCTGCACTTGTTTACGCCTTCGCTCTCCTAGCAGGTGGCCAGCCCATGGATCTCCAGAACCTGCCTTCTGTTCCGTTGGCTACTGGAAGCTGACTGCTGGGGAGGAAGCCAGTACATCTACCCCCCTGGCTACCGGAGGACCCCTCACCTATACCAGGCACCATGCCTCACCAGTGGCTGCAGTCAAGCAACTGCTTGACTTGCCCACTAGGTAGACCTTTTCCTGTAGAGCTGCTCCATACCCCACATGTGCCGCCTTACTCACCCAACTTCTTTTCAATAGGCCTGGAGACCAACATGCATGATGCACCCCTTTCAAGGACTTCAGAGAAGGCTTAGAACACTTGATGCAACTTGACTGAGAAGTCTGGCCCATTACAGTTCAACGTGAACAATGGTCATATCCTGACCCAAACGACCACTGATTGGCTTCCCAGGATTACCTCTACAAGGTAGCAGTTCATATTGGCCTTTGAGTTGCCATCTCATCCCTTTAAATCCAAACACATCTGAATTGCACAGATTCTTTGGCTGATTAAGGTGGTAATTAAACTCACTTGTTGCCTTATCTGCATTTAATTAGCCTCAGAACCTGTGTAATTCAGATGTGTTTGGGTTTAAAGGGATGAGGTGGCAACCCTAGTTGGCCTCGTGCAAGTGCTGCCTGATCACCCGAAACGCAGCCTTCCCCTATATTTATATGACCGGTGGGTAGGCTAGATCCAAAAAAACCAGCAGCGCACGCATTACCTCTTTCCCTCCAAGCCTGGGGCAGCCGCTAACTAAAACCGCGCTCCTGTAGGCAACCTGCTGCCTACACCTTAGCCGCTTCAGGGTGCCGGTTTGACGAGGGGTCGGCTCTGTGGCTTCTCTCTGGCTTTGGCAGTCGGCGTGCGTGTTTCCCGTGCTGTCCCCCAGCCTGGAGATCGCTGTGGAATGTGTTGGCGCAAGGGCGACTAAAGAGCAGGAGTGATGGCACCAAAAGGTCTCAGGAGAGTGCTGGAAAATGGCTGGGCCGTGGAGCCTAAGCAGGATGTAGGATGGGGGCTAGCTAGGTGGGGGTTGCGCCTGGCCGTTGTTTTGCTGCTATAGGGGACTGGATGCGTGGCAATCTCCTGAGGGAGGGAGGTAGAGAGAAGAAAGTGTATTTTTGAAAGAAGGGGTGAGATTGTATAAGTGGGCTTGTAAAAAGTGTAGGCTTGGTTGGGCAGGGGTGATTTTGTAGGATGTAGGTGTGCAGGAGGGCTTGCAGAGAGGGAGAGCGCTTTGGGTAAAAGTGAATGTAAAAAGAGGCATTATGGGAGAGTGACTGACCCCTGGTGGAAGAAAAGCAAAAGCCTACAGCACCTGGTATTCCCAGGCGGTCTCCCATCCAAGTACTAACCAGGCCCGACCCTGCTTAGCTTCCGAGATCAGACGAGAGCGGGCGCATTCAGGGTGGTGTGGCCGTAGGCGAAGCTCATGGTCTCTTTCAAGCTTCTTGTACTTGTCACCGGCAGCCTGGCTCCGCCTTTCCTTGACTTTACTACAATCAGCTGTGCCTTTTCACAAGCATGGCAGCACACCGCACTTTGTCGTGTCGTCTCTCCTCTCGCTTGCTCTCCTCAAGCCCGTCCCTGCCTCCTGCTGCTTTGCTCCCTCTTTAACCTCTTCCTGCCTGCACCTTCTCACGCACACACCACATCCTCAGCCTTGCTTCCACGGCTCCTTTCTGGCTTCCCCTGGCCTGACTTTAACCCTTTTCGCTGACAAGGCTTTGCACCACAGGAAGAAGAAGAGCAGCAGGTTGCATGTAGCGCGGGGCCTTATGCCTGCACTTGTTTACGCCTTCGCTCTCCTAGCAGGTGGCCAGCCCATGGATCTCCAGAACCTGCCTTCTGTTCCGTTGGCTACTGGAAGCTGACTGCTGGGGAGGAAGCCAGTACATCTACCCCCCTGGCTACCGGAGGACCCCTCACCTATACCAGGCACCATGCCTCACCAGTGGCTGCAGTCAAGCAACTGCTTGACTTGCCCACTAGGTAGACCTTTTCCTGTAGAGCTGCTCCATACCCCACATGTGCCGCCTTACTCACCCAACTTCTTTTCAATAGGCCTGGAGACCAACATGCATGATGCACCCCTTTCAAGGACTTCAGAGAAGGCTTAGAACACTTGATGCAACTTGACTGAGAAGTCTGGCCCATTACAGTTCAACGTGAACAATGGTCATATCCTGACCCAAACGACCACTGATTGGCTTCCCAGGATTACCTCTACAAGGTAGCAGTTCATATTGGCCTTTGAGTTGCCATCTCATCCCTTTAAATCCAAACACATCTGAATTGCACAGATTCTTTGGCTGATTAAGGTGGTAATTAAACTCACTTGTTGCCTTATCTGCATTTAATTAGCCTCAGAACCTGTGTAATTCAGATGTGTTTGGGTTTAAAGGGATGAGGTGGCAACCCTAGTTGGCCTCGTGCAAGTGCTGCCTGATCACCCGAAACCCAGCCTTCCCCTATATTTATATGACCGGTGGGTAGGCTAGATCCAAAAAAACCAGCAGCGCACGCATTACCTCTTTCCCTCCAAGCCTGGGGCAGCCGCTAACTAAAACCGCGCTCCTGTAGGCAACCTGCTGCCTACACCTTAGCCGCTTCAGGGTGCCGGTTTGACGAGGGGTCGGCTCTGTGGCTTCTCTCTGGCTTTGGCAGTCGGCGTGCGTGTTTCCCGTGCTGTCCCCCAGCCTGGAGATCGCTGTGGAATGTGTTGGCGCAAGGGCGACTAAAGAGCAGGAGTGATGGCACCAAAAGGTCTCAGGAGAGTGCTGGAAAATGGCTGGGCCGTGGAGCCTAAGCAGGATGTAGGATGGGGGCTAGCTAGGTGGGGGTTGCGCCTGGCCGTTGTTTTGCTGCTATAGGGGACTGGATGCGTGGCAATCTCCTGAGGGAGGGAGGTAGAGAGAAGAAAGTGTATTTTTGAAAGAAGGGGTGAGATTGTATAAGTGGGCTTGTAAAAAGTGTAGGCTTGGTTGGGCAGGGGTGATTTTGTAGGAGCTAGGTGTGCAGGAGGGCTTGCAGAGAGGGAGAGCGCTTTGGGTAAAAGTGAATGTAAAAAGAGGCATTATGGGAGAGTGACTGACCCCTGGTGGAAGAAAAGCAAAAGCCTACAGCACCTGGTATTCCCAGGCGGTCTCCCATCCAAGTACTAACCAGGCCCGACCCTGCTTAGCTTCCGAGATCAGACGAGAGCGGGCGCATTCAGGGTGGTGTGGCCGTAGGCGAAGCTCATGGTCTCTTTCAAGCTTCTTGTACTTGTCACCGGCAGCCTGGCTCCGCCTTTCCTTGACTTTACTACAATCAGCTGTGCCTTTTCACAAGCATGGCAGCACACCGCACTTTGTCGTGTCGTCTCTCCTCTCGCTTGCTCTCCTCAAGCCCGTCCCTGCCTCCTGCTGCTTTGCTCCCTCTTTAACCTCTTCCTGCCTGCACCTTCTCACGCACACACCACATCCTCAGCCTTGCTTCCACGGCTCCTTTCTGGCTTCCCCTGGCCTGACTTTAACCCTTTTCGCTGACAAGGCTTTGCACCACAGGAAGAAGAAGAAGAGCAGCAGGTTGCATGTAGCGCGGGGCCTTATGCCTGCACTTGTTTACGCCTTCGCTCTCCTAGCAGGTGGCCAGCCCATGGATCTCCAGAACCTGCCTTCTGTTCCGTTGGCTACTGGAAGCTGACTGCTGGGGAGGAAGCCAGTACATCTACCCCCCTGGCTACCGGAGGACCCCTCACCTATAACAGGCACCATGCCTCACCAGTGGCTGCAGTCAAGCAACTGCTTGACTTGCCCACTAGGTAGACCTTTTCCTGTAGAGCTGCTCCATACCCCACATGTGCCGCCTTACTCACCCAACTTCTTTTCAATAGGCCTGGAGACCAACATGCATGATGCACCCCTTTCAAGGACTTCAGAGAAGGCTTAGAACACTTGATGCAACTTGACTGAGAAGTCTGGCCCATTACAGTTCAACGTGAACAATGGTCATATCCTGACCCAAACGACCACTGATTGGCTTCCCAGGATTACCTCTACAAGGTAGCAGTTCATGTTGGCCTTTGAGTTGCCATCTCATCCCTTTAAATCCAAACACATCTGAATTGCACAGATTCTTTGGCTGATTAAGGTGGTAATTAAACTCACTTGTTGCCTTATCTGCATTTAATTAGCCTCAGAACCTGTGTAATTCAGATGTGTTTGGGTTTAAAGGGATGAGGTGGCAACCCTAGTTGGCCTCGTGCAAGTGCTGCCTGATCACCCGAAACCCAGCCTTCCCCTATATTTATATGACCGGTGGGTAGGCTAGATCCAAAAAAACCAGCAGCGCACGCATTACCTCTTTCCCTCCAAGCCTGGGGCAGCCGCTAACTAAAACCGCGCTCCTGTAGGCAACCTGCTGCCTACACCTTAGCCGCTTCAGGGTGCCGGTTTGACGAGGGGTCGGCTCTGTGGCTTCTCTCTGGCTTTGGCAGTCGGCGTGCGTGTTTCCCGTGCTGTCCCCCAGCCTGGAGATCGCTGTGGAATGTGTTGGCGCAAGGGCGACTAAAGAGCAGGAGTGATGGCACCAAAAGGTCTCAGGAGAGTGCTGGAAAATGGCTGGGCCGTGGAGCCTAAGCAGGATGTAGGATGGGGGCTAGCTAGGTGGGGGTTGCGCCTGGCCGTTGTTTTGCTGCTATAGGGGACTGGATGCGTGGCAATCTCCTGAGGGAGGGAGGTAGAGAGAAGAAAGTGTATTTTTGAAAGAAGGGGTGAGATTGTATAAGTGGGCTTGTAAAAAGTGTAGGCTTGGTTGGGCAGGGGTGATTTTGTAGGAGCTAGGTGTGCAGGAGGGCTTGCAGAGAGGGAGAGCGCTTTGGGTAAAAGTGAATGTAAAAAGAGGCATTATGGGAGAGTGACTGACCCCTGGTGGAAGAAAAGCAAAAGCCTACAGCACCTGGTATTCCCAGGCGGTCTCCCATCCAAGTACTAACCAGGCCCGACCCTGCTTAGCTTCCGAGATCAGACGAGAGCGGGCGCATTCAGGGTGGTGTGGCCGTAGGCGAAGCTCATGGTCTCTTTCAAGCTTCTTGTACTTGTCACCGGCAGCCTGGCTCCGCCTTTCCTTGACTTTACTACAATCAGCTGTGCCTTTTCACAAGCATGGCAGCACACCGCACTTTGTCGTGTCGTCTCTCCTCTCGCTTGCTCTCCTCAAGCCCGTCCCTGCCTCCTGCTGCTTTGCTCCCTCTTTAACCTCTTCCTGCCTGCACCTTCTCACGCACACACCACATCCTCAGCCTTGCTTCCACGGCTCCTTTCTGGCTTCCCCTGGCCTGACTTTAACCCTTTTCGCTGACAAGGCTTTGCACCACAGGAAGAAGAAGAAGAGCAGCAGGTTGCATGTAGCGCGGGGCCTTATGCCTGCACTTGTTTACGCCTTCGCTCTCCTAGCAGGTGGCCAGCCCATGGATCTCCAGAACCTGCCTTCTGTTCCGTTGGCTACTGGAAGCTGACTGCTGGGGAGGAAGCCAGTACATCTACCCCCCTGGCTACCGGAGGACCCCTCACCTATAACAGGCACCATGCCTCACCAGTGGCTGCAGTCAAGCAACTGCTTGACTTGCCCACTAGGTAGACCTTTTCCTGTAGAGCTGCTCCATACCCCACATGTGCCGCCTTACTCACCCAACTTCTTTTCAATAGGCCTGGAGACCAACATGCATGATGCACCCCTTTCAAGGACTTCAGAGAAGGCTTAGAACACTTGATGCAACTTGACTGAGAAGTCTGGCCCATTACAGTTCAACGTGAACAATGGTCATATCCTGACCCAAACGACCACTGATTGGCTTCCCAGGATTACCTCTACAAGGTAGCAGTTCATGTTGGCCTTTGAGTTGCCATCTCATCCCTTTAAATCCAAACACATCTGAATTGCACAGATTCTTTGGCTGATTAAGGTGGTAATTAAACTCACTTGTTGCCTTATCTGCATTTAATTAGCCTCAGAACCTGTGTAATTCAGATGTGTTTGGGTTTAAAGGGATGAGGTGGCAACCCTAGTTGGCCTCGTGCAAGTGCTGCCTGATCACCCGAAACGCAGCCTTCCCCTATATTTATATGACCGGTGGGTAGGCTAGATCCAAAAAAACCAGCAGCGCACGCATTACCTCTTTCCCTCCAAGCCTGGGGCAGCCGCTAACTAAAACCGCGCTCCTGTAGGCAACCTGCTGCCTACACCTTAGCCGCTTCAGGGTGCCGGTTTGACGAGGGGTCGGCTCTGTGGCTTCTCTCTGGCTTTGGCAGTCGGCGTGCGTGTTTCCCGTGCTGTCCCCCAGCCTGGAGATCGCTGTGGAATGTGTTGGCGCAAGGGCGACTAAAGAGCAGGAGTGATGGCACCAAAAGGTCTCAGGAGAGTGCTGGAAAATGGCTGGGCCGTGGAGCCTAAGCAGGATGTAGGATGGGGGCTAGCTAGGTGGGGGTTGCGCCTGGCCGTTGTTTTGCTGCTATAGGGGACTGGATGCGTGGCAATCTCCTGAGGGAGGGAGGTAGAGAGAAGAAAGTGTATTTTTGAAAGAAGGGGTGAGATTGTATAAGTGGGCTTGTAAAAAGTGTAGGCTTGGTTGGGCAGGGGTGATTTTGTAGGAGCTAGGTGTGCAGGAGGGCTTGCAGAGAGGGAGAGCGCTTTGGGTAAAAGTGAATGTAAAAAGAGGCATTATGGGAGAGTGACTGACCCCTGGTGGAAGAAAAGCAAAAGCCTACAGCACCTGGTATTCCCAGGCGGTCTCCCATCCAAGTACTAACCAGGCCCGACCCTGCTTAGCTTCCGAGATCAGACGAGAGCGGGCGCATTCAGGGTGGTGTGGCCGTAGGCGAAGCTCATGGTCTCTTTCAAGCTTCTTGTACTTGTCACCGGCAGCCTGGCTCCGCCTTTCCTTGACTTTACTACAATCAGCTGTGCCTTTTCACAAGCATGGCAGCACACCGCACTTTGTCGTGTCGTCTCTCCTCTCGCTTGCTCTCCTCAAGCCTGTCCCTGCCTCCTGCTGCTTTGCTCCCTCTTTAACCTCTTCCTGCCTGCACCTTCTCACGCACACACCACATCCTCAGCCTTGCTTCCACGGCTCCTTTCTGGCTTCCCCTGGCCTGACTTTAACCCTTTTCGCTGACAAGGCTTTGCACCACAGGAAGAAGAAGAGCAGCAGGTTGCATGTAGCGCGGGGCCTTATGCCTGCACTTGTTTACGCCTTCGCTCTCCTAGCAGGTGGCCAGCCCATGGATCTCCAGAACCTGCCTTCTGTTCCGTTGGCTACTGGAAGCTGACTGCTGGGGAGGAAGCCAGTACATCTACCCCCCTGGCTACCGGAGGACCCCTCACCTATAACAGGCACCATGCCTCACCAGTGGCTGCAGTCAAGCAACTGCTTGACTTGCCCACTAGGTAGACCTTTTCCTGTAGAGCTGCTCCATACCCCACATGTGCCGCCTTACTCACCCAACTTCTTTTCAATAGGCCTGGAGACCAACATGCATGATGCACCCCTTTCAAGGACTTCAGAGAAGGCTTAGAACACTTGATGCAACTTGACTGAGAAGTCTGGCCCATTACAGTTCAACGTGAACAATGGTCATATCCTGACCCAAACGACCACTGATTGGCTTCCCAGGATTACCTCTACAAGGTAGCAGTTCATATTGGCCTTTGAGTTGCCATCTCATCCCTTTAAATCCAAACACATCTGAATTGCACAGATTCTTTGGCTGATTAAGGTGGTAATTAAACTCACTTGTTGCCTTATCTGCATTTAATTAGCCTCAGAACCTGTGTAATTCAGATGTGTTTGGGTTTAAAGGGATGAGGTGGCAACCCTAGTTGGCCTCGTGCAAGTGCTGCCTGATCACCCGAAACGCAGCCTTCCCCTATATTTATATGACCGGTGGGTAGGCTAGATCCAAAAAAACCAGCAGCGCACGCATTACCTCTTTCCCTCCAAGCCTGGGGCAGCCGCTAACTAAAACCGCGCTCCTGTAGGCAACCTGCTGCCTACACCTTAGCCGCTTCAGGGTGCCGGTTTGACGAGGGGTCGGCTCTGTGGCTTCTCTCTGGCTTTGGCAGTCGGCGTGCGTGTTTCCCCTGCTGTCCCCCAGCCTGGAGATCGCTGTGGAATGTGTTGGCGCAAGGGCGACTAAAGAGCAGGAGTGATGGCACCAAAAGGTCTCAGGAGAGTGCTGGAAAATGGCTGGGCCGTGGAGCCTAAGCAGGATGTAGGATGGGGGCTAGCTAGGTGGGGGTTGCGCCTGGCCGTTGTTTTGCTGCTATAGGGGACTGGATGCGTGGCAATCTCCTGAGGGAGGGAGGTAGAGAGAAGAAAGTGTATTTTTGAAAGAAGGGGTGAGATTGTATAAGTGGGCTTGTAAAAAGTGTAGGCTTGGTTGGGCAGGGGTGATTTTGTAGGATGTAGGTGTGCAGGAGGGCTTGCAGAGAGGGAGAGCGCTTTGGGTAAAAGTGAATGTAAAAAGAGGCATTATGGGAGAGTGACTGACCCCTGGTGGAAGAAAAGCAAAAGCCTACAGCACCTGGTATTCCCAGGCGGTCTCCCATCCAAGTACTAACCAGGCCCGACCCTGCTTAGCTTCCGAGATCAGACGAGAGCGGGCGCATTCAGGGTGGTGTGGCCGTAGGCGACGCTCATGGTCTCTTTCAAGCTTCTTGTACTTGTCACCGGCAGCCTGGCTCCGCCTTTCCTTGACTTTACTACAATCAGCTGTGCCTTTTCACAAGCATGGCAGCACACCGCACTTTGTCGTGTCGTCTCTCCTCTCGCTTGCTCTCCTCAAGCCCGTCCCTGCCTCCTGCTGCTTTGCTCCCTCTTTAACCTCTTCCTGCCTGCACCTTCTCACGCACACACCACATCCTCAGCCTTGCTTCCACGGCTCCTTTCTGGCTTCCCCTGGCCTGACTTTAACCCTTTTCGCTGACAAGGCTTTGCACCACAGGAAGAAGAAGAAGAGCAGCAGGTTGCATGTAGCGCGGGGCCTTATGCCTGCACTTGTTTACGCCTTCGCTCTCCTAGCAGGTGGCCAGCCCATGGATCTCCAGAACCTGCCTTCTGTTCCGTTGGCTACTGGAAGCTGACTGCTGGGGAGGAAGCCAGTACATCTACCCCCCTGGCTACCGGAGGACCCCTCACCTATAACAGGCACCATGCCTCACCAGTGGCTGCAGTCAAGCAACTGCTTGACTTGCCCACTAGGTAGACCTTTTCCTGTAGAGCTGCTCCATACCCCACATGTGCCGCCTTACTCACCCAACTTCTTTTCAATAGGCCTGGAGACCAACATGCATGATGCACCCCTTTCAAGGACTTCAGAGAAGGCTTAGAACACTTGATGCAACTTGACTGAGAAGTCTGGCCCATTACAGTTCAACGTGAACAATGGTCATATCCTGACCCAAACGACCACTGATTGGCTTCCCAGGATTACCTCTACAAGGTAGCAGTTCATATTGGCCTTTGAGTTGCCATCTCATCCCTTTAAATCCAAACACATCTGAATTGCACAGATTCTTTGGCTGATTAAGGTGGTAATTAAACTCACTTGTTGCCTTATCTGCATTTAATTAGCCTCAGAACCTGTGTAATTCAGATGTGTTTGGGTTTAAAGGGATGAGGTGGCAACCCTAGTTGGCCTCGTGCAAGTGCTGCCTGATCACCCGAAACGCAGCCTTCCCCTATATTTATATGACCGGTGGGTAGGCTAGATCCAAAAAAACCAGCAGCGCACGCATTACCTCTT